>NC_091435.1:173751109-173835377 GCF_964237555.1 Oryctolagus cuniculus | reverse complement strand
GCCCGGCTGGGAAGAGCTGTGTCCACTCCCAGTCCTGATGTGATTCCTCCAGGTCCTGAGGACTGCACTGTGCCGGGGGGTGGGGGGGACTCCCAGGTCAGAGAGAGGAACGAGAGGTGGGAAGGATACTGCTGACTGAACAGAACTGGTCATGAGACAGAGATCTTCCACCCACCGGTTCAAATGGCTGCAAGAGCCAGGAACAGGCCAAGACAGAGCCAGGAGCCAGGAACTCCATCTGGGTCTCCCACATGAGAGGCAGGTGCCCAAACACCAGGCCATCTTCCACTGCCTTCCCAGGCACATCAGCAGGAAGCTGGGTGGGAACTGGAGCAGCCAGGGCTCAAACTGGGGCTCCAAGATGGCAGCCAGTGTCTCAAGTGGCGGCTTAACCCTCAGCACCACAATGCACCACAGCTACTGAACACACATTCTTCTCAACAGTACACCGGACATCTCCCAGGTAGGTCTCAAGTCTCAACAAATACAAAAGAATAGAAAGCATAGCAAGCACCTTTTCAGACCACAGTGTAAAAAGGTTAGAAATCAGTAACAGGAAAAACCTTGGAAACCACACAGATGGGAGCTCAAGAAACTCAGCTACAACACGGCAGATAATCCAGTAAGAAACAGGCAAAGCACATGAACAGGCAATTTTCAAACGATGAAATACAAACAGCCAACAGACACGTGAAAAGGCGCTCAGGATCACCAGCCACCGTGGAAATCCAGTTACAAACCACCATGAGGTCTCACCTCACCCCAGCTGTCACCCAAAAAACAAAAAATAACAGACACTGGGGACAACACGGAAAAAAGGTTCCTTAATGCACTGTTGGTGGGAATGTAAACTAGGACAAGCATTACGGAAAACAGCACGCAATTCCTCAAGAATCTGAAAACAGACCTACCACGTGACCCCGCAGTCCCACCCCCGGGAATTCACCCAAAGGAAATGGAGTCAGCACATGAAAGAGTTACCTGCACCCCATGTTTATTGCAGCTCAGTTCACAATAGCTAAGACAGGGAATCAACCCAGATGTCCATCAACTGCACAAAGAAAATGTGGTACATATACATGATAGAATCCTACCCTGCCATAAAAAAGAAGGAAATCCTATCTTTTGTAACAAAATGGATGTAACTGGAGACCCCTATGCTTACTGAAATAAGCCAGGCCCAAAAGGACAAATATCATGTTGTCTCTGATTTGTGGCAGCTAATATACAGAGTACAAAAAAAACCACCAAGCTTATGAGCGAAACTGAAAATAATCCATGTAAGTAATTCATAGAGCATATAACACTTCATCTCTATTTTGATTGAAAAATTTAACATACAAAAAGAAAAGATAAACAAAATTGATAGCTAGAATAATCAAGAAAAATGAGGGGATTCAAATACATAAGATCACAGATGGAAATGGAGACATTACGACTGACACCACAGCAATACACAGAATAGTCAGAGAGCATTATAAACAGGTATATGGCAACACATTTGATAACCCAGAAGAAACAAACAAATTCTTGGACACACACAACTTATCAAGATTGAATCATGAGGAATATAACAGACCAATAATGAGTGGCAATACTGAATCAGTAATTTTAAAAATCTCTCATCAAAGAAAAGCCCAGGGCCAGATGACTTCATTGCTGGATTCTTCCAAACTTTTAAAGAAGAAATAGCACCAAGACTTCTTAAATTATTTCAAAAAACAGAAAAGAAAGTAATTCTTTCAAATTCATTCTATGAGGTCAGCATTGCTTTTATACCAAAACCACACAAGGGCACAACAAAAAAAAAAAAAAGCCACAGGTCAATATGTATATAGGTGCAGAAATTCCAACAAAATACTGGCAAGTCTAATCCAGCAGCACTTTAAAATATCATTAGCCACAGTCAAGTGGATTCCCCCTGGGGTTGCCAGAATGGCTTGACAATAATCAGCAAGTAAATAAATGTGATACACCACATCGACAGAGTGAAATACAAGTCTCGTGATCATCCTGATAGATGCAGAAAAGGCACTTGATAAACGTCAACCTCCCTTCAAGATAAAAACCCTGACAAAATCAGATACAGAAGGAGCATATCTCAACACAGCAAAGGCCATATGTCACAGCCAACAGCTGATATCACACTGATGAGGGAAAGCTGAAGGCCTTCTCAGATCTGGAACAAGACAAGGATGCCTGCCTGCCGTCACCACTTTAAAAAAAAGATTTATTTATTTGCTTATTTGAAAGGCAGAGTGACGAGAGAGAAAGGAAAAGACAGAGAGAGGCAGACAAATAGAGAGGGGTATCTGCATCTGCTGGTTCACTCCCCAGATGCTTACTGGCCAGGACTGGGCTGTGCCAAGGCCAGGAGCAGCCGCTCCATCTGTGCCTCCCACAAAGGGGGCAGGAACCCAAGTACTTGGGGCCACTGAGTTGTGGCACCCTGAAATGGAATGCAGTATCACACGCAGGCCCCCACTTTCATCACTTTTATTCAACACAGTACAGGAAGTTCTAGCTAGAGAATTAAGGCCAGAGAAAGAAATACAAGACATTCAAATTGGAAAGGAGGAAGTCAGACTGTCGTTATTTGCATATGACCTTACATATAAAAAGTCCTAAAGACTCCAACAAAGAACTGCTAAAATAACCAAATTCAGCAAAGCTGCATTACATAAAGTCAGTATGAAAAAATCAGTAGCATTATTATACACCAATAGTGAATCACCTGAAAAAAGAAATTAAAATAGCAATCCCATGTCTAACAGCTACAAAAAATAAAATATCCGACAATAAATTTAACCAAAGAGGTGAGAGATCTCTAGAATGAAAACTATAACCCACTGATAGAAGAAACTAAAGAGGACACAAGGAAACAGAAAGATATCCCATGTTCATGGATTGGAATAATACTGTTAAAACATACACACTACCCAAAGCAATTCAAAGATTGAATGCATTTCCTATCAAAATTCCAATGACATTTTTCACAGAACTTAAAAAAAAAACTACTAAAATTTGTATAGAAACACAAAAGACCTAAAATAGCCAAATCAGTCCTGAGCAAAAAGAACAAAGCAGGAGGCATTACACTGTCTGACTTAAAACACATTACAAAGCTAAGTACTTAAAACAGCATGGCAGGGACCAGAGCTGTGGGGCAACAGACGGGGCTGCCACTAGAGATGCCATGGTGGCATCCCACATCACAGCACCAGTTTCCATCCTGGCTGTTCCCCTTCCAAACCAGCTCCCTACCCTAAGCGAATGTGCCTGGGAGGGCAGCATATGGTGACCCAAGTACTTGGGCTCCGACCACTTGCATGGGAGACGTGGAAGGAGTAACCTGGCCCAGGCCAGGCTCTTCTCGCCCACCCCCACCCATCACTCTGCCTTCCAAATACATAAATAAATCTTAAAAAAGCATGATATTGACATAAAGCAGATCTACAGACCAATGGAACATACTAGACCCTAGAAGTAAATCCACACAGCTACAGCCAACTAATCTTTCACACAGGCTTGAACACGCATTGACAAGAAGTCTTTTTAATAAATGGTGGTGGGAAAGCTGATGTTCACATGGAAAGAATGACAGCAGACCTACCTTTCACTACGTACAAAAACCAACTCAGAATAGAATAAAGACCTAAAGTGAGATGTGAAACCTTGACACATCAGAAGAGAGCACAGGGAACACAGCTGGACACTGGAATGGCCACGCATCCTCATGATCAACCTCAAAAGCAGAGAAAGTAAAAGCAAAAATGGGCAAACGAGACTTCATCAAACTAAAGAGCTTTTACAGAGCCAAAGAAACCAAGCGAAGAGACGATCCACAGACGTGAGAAAATACGCACAGGCTCTACGTCGGACGGGGGGCAACATCCAGAATCCACAAGGAACTCACAAAATCAGTAATAATCCAGTTAAAAATGGACAGTGGATCTAAACAGGCCTTTCTCCCAGGAGCACCCAGAAGTGGCCAGCAGGGGCAAGAAAGGAATTCTCAGCATCACTAACCACCAGGGAAACGTGAATCAACAGCGGGAGAGCCCTCGCTCAGTAAGACTGGTTATCACCAGAACGAACGTGGTTATCAAGTGTCGGCAAGGGAGTGGAGAAACGGGCACACTACACACTGCTGGGCCACAAATTACAGGAGGGCGGGCCCTCAGAACACTAAGAACAGAACTGCACGGGACCCAGATGTACCCAGGAGAAATGCCACCCAGTAGAAGAGACACCTGCGCACCAGTCACAGCAGCCAATGAACGGGAGCCACCCGCGTGTCCGCCTCCGGGGCCTGGTGAGGACCGTGCAGGGTGCACGCACACGCACACGGCTCAGTGGTAAAAAGGAGGGGTTTTGTCCTCTGCTACGACTTGGCACTGGGTTTGTTATGCTAAGCGAAATGGCCGAGAGAGAGACGAGGGTCACGTGAGCTCACTCACTTGCGGTGTCTCAAACACAGATGCTCTGAGACAGGATTTTTGACGCTTTCACTGTATAGCAATGTTAGGTGAACCTACCCTGATTGGATCTCATACAAGCTACACGTGTAACAAAACACCACCTAAACCCCATAAATATGCACAATTTTCCTTTGTCCACTAAAATTGTTCTGATAAAATAAATAATTTTAAAAAGTCAACCTGGGGCTGGCGCTGTGGAATGGCAGGCAAAGCCTCTGCCTGCAGTGCCGGCCTCCCACGTGGGCGTCGGTGTGGGGAGCAACCGGACTAGACTGAGTTACTGGAATTAAGACTTATTCTATGCATCTGCTCTCCCACAATATGGCGCTGGGAGAGAAGTAAACAGCTTCCGCACAGCTGCCTCCAGTTCAACTAATAAACTGTAGGACTTGCTATTGATTGGAGGAGAGCAGCGTACTCGGCGTGTGGGCAGCCGAGTTAGGATTGGCGGAGGAGGACTATAAAGGAGGAGAGAGACGGCATGCACCAGGAACATCTATGGGGAACATCTAAGGGGAACACCTGTGCAGCCCCCGAGAAGAGCCGGCCGGCGGTGTGCCGCTCCCCTGCGGAAGTGGGGAATGTGGCCAGGGGGAACTGCCCTTCCACGGAGGTGGAAGGGATAGTAGCCAACCCGGGAAGAACCAGCAGCAAACCCGGGGAGGGCCGAGCAGACGAAAGAACAGCGCAGGGTCCTGTGTCGTTCCTCCACGAAGAGGGGGAGCGACATAATGGTGCCGTGACTCGGATAGGAAACCTAGGACGGATAGGAAACCTAGGACGGATAGAAAACTTAGGAGGGAAGAAACGTGACTCGGATAGGAAACCTGACTCGGATTAGGAAACCTAGCTCGGATAGGAAACCTAGGATGGATATGAAACTTAGGAGGGAAGAAACGGGAAGCCTAGGGAAAATATCGGAGAGAGAGACTAGCAAACAGCCTAGGGAAAAGCCGGACGAAAAAGGAGCCGGAAGAAGCTGTTGAAAGCCTAGGCATAGATTCAGATACGGACTACGGGGGGAAGCTGGGAGAAATCTCTAAGGTCGAAAGCAAAAGTGAAAGCTAGAACAAACAGACTCGGACGCGGACTGTGGGGAGAGGCCAGGAGAAATGAGGGAGGAATATTGTTGGAAGAAAACTTAGGGAAACATACCGGGTAGAGAAAAATGTTAGGGAAATTGAAGCCGCGGGGGGCAGGCCGAGGCGGACACGAAAGCCACTTTGGGATTCTCAAGTTAGCCCGGGAATAGGGGGCGAAAAGTTGAAACCAGAAGCTGAAACGTAAGCCAGATTGGGATCCGTCTGATTAGCCCGGGGAGCAAAGGACGGGAAGCCAAATCGTGGGGCGGAGACGTATGCTGGGTTGAATTCGCCAGGCTAGCCCAGGGAACTTAGATTGAATGCTAGTGGCGGACACGTAAGCTACGCTGTGTTACTCGCGGAAGCCGCCGCGTGCAGAGAGAGCACGGGGCGTGAATAGATAGGGAACGGGGCTGGCGCAAGGCCGTGGTGCAGACGCGAAGGGCGTGGAGACCGCGGAGCGCGCGAAGCCAAGCCGCGCAAAGCCGGGAAGCTGCGCAGATGAAAGAGGTGCGGGCTGAAGCGGCTCAGAGCCGGCAAGGCGCCGAGAAGCAGCCTCGGGGCGGAGCTGCCGGCAGGGCGAGGCGCCGGGAAGCTGCAGGGATAAGAGAAATAGAAGTTTAGAAATAAAATGAGAGAAATAAGAATGCTGGGAGATAGAAGTAAAATGGGAGAAATAGGAATGCCCGGAGATAGAGAAATAGAGAAATAGAAAGGCCTCCCTACAACACTGCAATGTGAGAGCTTGGATTCGGTCTGCCTCATTAGGGAAGTGGTGAGCACCTGCGGGCGGCTAGCAGCTTATGCACCGCAGGTCACCGAAGACAGGCACATTATCAACACCAATAAGTCACCCCACAACATGGCAATGAGAGAGCTTGGATTCGGTCTGCCTGATTAAGGCGGTAAGCACCAGCAAGCAGCTCGACCAGAGTATGAGCTGCAGGTCACCGAAGATAGGCACGAATCAACACCAATAAGCCTCCCCACAATATGGCAATGAGAAGGCTTGGATTCGGTTTGCCTGATAGGGCTTGTAAGCCCCTGCAGGCTCGACCAGAGCATGCGCTGCAGGGCACCGAACACAGGCACGCATCAGCGCCTAAAAACCTCCTCACAACATGGCGAAGAGAGGACCCAGATTCGGTTTGCCTGATTGATAGGACTTGTAAGAGCCTGTGGCAACTCTAGCAAGTAGAGCAGAGTGTGTGCCGCGGGACACCGAAGACAGGCGCGTATCAACGCCAAAAAATAAAAAGAAAGGGGGATCTGTGGGGAGCAACCGGACTAGACTGAGTTACTGGAATTAAGACTTATTCTATGCATCTGCTCTCCCACATTATGGCGCTGGGAGAGAAGTAAACAGCTTCCGCACAGCTGCCTCCAGTTCAACTAATAAACTGTAGGACTTGCTATTGATTGGAGGAGAGCAGCGTACTCGGCGTGTGGGCAGCCGAGTTAGGATTGGCGGAGGAGGACTATAAAGGAGGAGAGAGACGGCATGCACCAGGAACATCTATGGGGAACATCTAAGGGGAACACCTGTGCAGCCCCCGAGAAGAGCCGGCCGGCGGTGTGCCGCTCCCCTGCGGAAGTGGGGAATGTGGCCAGGGGGAACTGCCCTTCCACGGAGGTGGAAGGGATAGTAGCCAACCCGGGAAGAACCAGCAGCAAACCCGGGGAGGGCCGAGCAGACGAAAGAACAGCGCAAGGTCCTGTGTCGTTCCTCCACGAAGAGGGGGAGCGACACGTCAGTTTGAGTGCCGGCTGTTCTACTTCTAGTACGGCTCTCTGCTACGGCCTGGGAAGGCAGTGGAAGATGGACCAAGTCCTTGGGCCCTGCACTCGCATGGGAGACCCAGAAGGAGCTCCCGGCTCCTGGCTTCCAATCGGCCCAGCTCCAGCCGCTGCAGCCATTTGGGGAGGGAACCACAGAGGCGAGTCGGGTGGGACGGACACAGGCGGCCGCTGCGCTCTAACGTGAGCGGTGGGCCCGCTCACCTGGGAAGCCGTCGTCGTCCAGGTCGCCCAGGCTGGCGATGCTCTCCCCGAAGTGTGCGTTGTAGGCGCCATCCCCAGCCAGAGCCAGCTGCTCCTCCAGGGCTCCCTGGGAAACAGGATGGAGGGGTGAGAGGGAAACAGAACAAAGACAAACAGAACAAAGCGAAAAACAATAAAAACCAGAGCTGCGACACGGCCCTCCGAGAGCGCCCCCTCGCCAGGAAACACCTGGGAGGCAGCACAGGCACCCAAGCTTCTCACCCCGGGGGCAAAGCAAGTCCTTTACCCAGGTGCACCGCGGAGGGCAGGAAGTGGCGGGCTGGCCATGACGACAGCTGCCCTTGTCCCCACAACTCGCCCCTGGCCAGCCACGGCCCACCTGCTCCCCTGCTGTCCCCGCAGCGGCCCTCTCCCCACAGCTGTTCTAAAGGGGCACACACGTCTCTACCTTTTCTCTCCCGTCCCTTGTGGTGCAAATTCACGAAGATGCTTTTGCAAAGCACACGGCCAACGGCTCTTCAAAAAGTTCACGGAAATGTACACTATGAATAGGTACGGACTTCAATTTTTTTTTTTCATCAAAATATTTACCTTTGAATTCCACTTTTCTAGAAACCTTCTGAAGCACCTTGAACTAGCAATTCTGATAGAAAGAGTCAGGGTTCCAAACAAACACCTTGGCCGGTTTATCAGGCCTGGCTCAGGTCGGAATTTCCCGGGCCAGCTGTGAGAGGGGGAGAGCGGTCAAGGCAGAAGGTGTGGGAAGGGCCACTCGCTCCCCAAATCGCCAACATGTGAATCTCAGAGCCGGCACCAGGACCCAGGGTGCTGCTCTGGGACGGCAGAGTGTTTGCCCCACCCCAGCGTACCCATAAGCCACTGCGGTCTGGCTTGGTCAGGACCAAGGCTTGCTCGCCATAAACAGTCTGCAACCTGCAAACGCTAAGGACACGATGATTCCTGAGTCAGCAGAGCTCCCCCAACCCAAACAACAACGCCATCACCACCCTGGAGCCGAGGGGGGCTGCTGCCAGGACCCCACGGTGCTCACTAACCGTGAGGATGCTCACGCTCCTTACGTAAGATGCTGCCGCGCTGGCACAACCTCTGCGCCTCAGTCGCCTCCAGATTGCTTGCCTAACACAAGGTTATGACACATAAACGCTAGCGGTGCTGCGTGGGTTAGGGAACAGCAGCAAGAACCAGAGTGTGCATGTGCAGTACAGAGGCAACCTCCCCCGAGCAGGTGCAACCCACGGCTGGCTGAGTCCACGGACGTGGCAGCCCTGAGTATGGAGCCTTCGCTGGATGCACTGATTTGCTCCTGGTACAGAGAAGGGGAAGAGGAGAAGGCACCAATGGCTGTCTACGTAGCAGGTGCCGTGTAGCCACCCCCTCATCTGAATCACACCAGGACTCCACAAGGACACGATCCTTCCCACTTCAAGGACAAGGAAACTAGGTCACCAGCTTCGGGCTACCTAGTCACGTCACGTGGGCTAGTGTGGGGAGCAACTGAGACTAGACTAAGTTACTGGAATTAAGACTTATTCTATGCATCTGCTCTCCCACAATATGGCGCTGAGAGAGAGAGACCAAACAACCTCTACGCAGCTGCCTCATCAGTTTGATAAGCTGCAGGAGCTGATCCGACTCCTGATTGGAGGAGAGCAGCGTGCTCGGCGTGTGGGCAGCAGAGTTGGGATTGGTGGAAGAGGACTATAAAGGAGGAGAGAGACCACATGCACCAGGAACACCTAAGGGGAACATCCGGATAACATCTGAGCAGCCCCCGAGAGAACCAGCCGGCGGTGTGCCGCTCCTCCACGGAAGCGGGGAAAGCGGAGGGGGTTCCGCCCCTCCAGGGAGGTGGAGGGGCCGGCAGCTAATCTGGGACGGCGTCGTTCCTCCGCAAGTGAGGGATCGGCAGCAAACCCGGGAAGAGCCGGGCAAAGAGAACAGCGCAGGGTCCAGTGTCGTTCCTCCGCGAATGGGGGAGCGAGCGACAGGCTAGGAAGTGCCAAAACCAAGGAAAAGGACGCCACACAGTATAACTCCAGGAGCCCTGAGAGAGCAGGAGCCAGGAGCCAGGCGGGGTGGGGACAGACACAGTGTGCCCTTCAGACGTCGCTGAGTCGGCTGAAGGGACCTGATTGAACGCTCTGCACACGTCTGTGTACAACAGGCCACACCAAAGGTGGCTCCCTGATTGGTTCATGTAGCATGTCTCATTAGCATACACTTTCAGTTCCCTGATTATCTGTTATCCCTGCCTTCTGATTGGTTGGTATTTTGGCCTCCCTACTGGTTGTTATTCTGCCCCTCCCCTTGACTGGTTACAATTCTACTCACTTTCCAGAAAGGGGCCAATCAGAGGGAGCCAATTTGTGTATAAAAGAGCCAGCACTGGCAAGCTTCGCTGGCGACAGCTCCCTGCACACCAGGTTTCGCACTTTCAATCAAGCTCACTCTGCCCACTGGCCCCGTCCATGTGGAAATCCTTCTTCAAGGTGAGACGAAACAGATCGCCCTCATCCTCCCACAGCACCATGGTTCAAACTCCCACCCAGCCCCCAAGCTTCCTGCTCTTCCACCCCTCCATCCGCCTTGCAATCAATGTTCAATGGGCCAGGGTTCCACGGGAGTAAGATACCCTCGTCCTTGGGGACATGCCGGCCAGGGAAGCGCCATTGAGTAGTGGCATCACACCCACAGCGGGTCTGGGACACTATCATGCTCCACAATTCCACTCCTGACGTGGATCTGCTGGGCTCAGTGCCTGGGAAAATGTTTCAACCTCCTGCAGACACGTTGGCAGGCATGCTCACCGAATGCCCACTGCTGTCCCCCACACAGCGACCTCATTCCTGCCCAAGTCCCTCCCTGCTGCGCCTTCCTGGCACGGCCAAGAGTCATCGCCACCATCCAGAGAAGCGTCTTCCCTCCCAGGTCTTGGAGGAGCCTGCAGACCTCAGAGGCACCATGCAGCCCGAGCGGCCGTGGCTCTCTCTTTGTCCCCTGGCTCTCCCTTCGCTGACCAGCCTCACATTCTGGCCTCAGTCTCCACAGTTGCACGCCCAGCACGCGCCCGCATGGTTGCTAGGTCCCGCCCCCCACACCGGCACCCCTCTGTCCAGCTTCGTACTCACGTTTCCTCTGTTGATGTAGACGGTCACCTGCCCCTCATCCCTGATCTCAGAAAACATGGGGGCCCCCACCAACAGGTCAGAGAGGCCGTCGCCGTTCAGGTCCACTGCACACAAGGAGGAGCCGAAGTAAGAGCCCATCTGCAACCAAGGGGAGGGCAACAAAGTGTTCAGTGTCTGTGCTCCCACAGAAGCCTCACCCTCCTCCTCCACCAACACCCACTCCCCGCCCCACGGCGGCTGTGATGACCCCCAGCCCCACTCCCCACCCCACGGCGGCTGTGATGACCCCCAGCCCCGCAGTGACTGTGATGACCCCCACCCCGCAGTGACTATGACAACCTTCAGCCCCACCCCCAGCCCCACGGCGGCTGTAACGACCCCCACCCCCGCGGTGACTGTGACGACCCCCAGCCCCACAGCAGCTGTGACGACCCTCAGCCCCTTGGCGGCTGTGACAACCTTCAGCCCCACGGCGGCTGTGACGACCCCCAGCCCCGCAGTGACTGTGACGACCCTCAGCCCCTTGGCGGCTGTGACGACCCCCAGCCCCGCGGTGACTGTGACGACCCTCAGCCCCGCAGTGACTGTGACAACCTCCAGCCCCACGGCGGCTGTGATGACCCCGACACTGCCCGGGCAGCCTCAGTGGGCTTTCCGGCAGCCAGCAGGGCCCAATCTGAGACCAAGCTAACTGGCTTGGGGTTCCCGTCTCCTGAAGTCCCCTCACAGGCAGACAGAGACCCCCTGCCCGGAGAATGCAGCGCTGTTTGTAAACATCTAAGAGCAGGCTACACATGGAGTCGCCACAGTGAGAAGGTGCCCCAGGGCTGGCATCAGACACAGAGGTTGCAGCCTCTGCCTGTGACGCCAGCGTCCCACGTGGGAGTCTGTGTGAGTCCCGGCTGCTCCACGTCCAATCCAGCTCTCTGCTGTGGCCCGGGAAAAGTAGCAGAAGATGGCCCAAGTGCTTGGGCCCCCACACCCACGTGGGAGACCAGGAAGAAGCTCCTGGCTCCTGGCTTTGGTCTGCCCAGCTACTTGGGGAGTGAACCAGCGGATGGAAGATCAATCTCTCTCTCCCCCTTTCCTTCTCCCTCTCTCTGCAACTCTTTCAAATAAATACAATAAATCTTTTTTTTTTTAAGTGCCTCATATATGTGGCATTTGACAAGGCCAGGCAAACAGGAAAGTTCACCAGACATGAAAATAAACATCTCAGGAAGAAGTCAGGGTCTCTCCAGGGTCTGGGCGGCTAAAGACGGCCGAGGGGGGCAGGACGTGAAGTGACAGAAGAGGTACCACTGGGAAGGGGACAGAGCCGCTGCACACGCAGGGGCCCCAAGCCACAGCGCCCGGCTCCTGCGCCTTCCACTGCAGGACGGTGCAAAAGCAAAGTGGATCCAGCGGAAGCGAGCTTGCAGCTCTGCGCTGTGCCCCTTCCCCAGGGACGGGACCGTGAACCCCGGCCAGGCGGGGCAGCCCGCGACCTCGGGGCACGCACCGCCGCTCCAGAGCACCGATGGCGGGGATCAGGTGCGGTGACCAGGCTGGCGACGGGACCGTGAACCCTGGGCAGCCCGCGACCTCGGGGCACGCACCGCCGCTCCAGAGCACCGATGGCGGGGATCAGGTGCGGGGACTGCGTGTTCAGCCTCTCGGTGTTTCTCACCAACGACGGGGCAAGGGACCGTGACTCCACGGAAGCCAAGCAGCCCCAACAGGGGCTCGTCTTCCACCAGAGCCTACTCTACACTAAGCATTTCAAATCCAGGAGTGGCTCCCGCCCAACGACAGCCCAGGGGAAGACCAACCTGCAGACAATCAAGCTTCCCGTTTTTCAAGAGAAGCCGAGAACCTACGATGTCGTGGAAAGTGCCCAGTGTTCAATGCTGGCATTCATAATTCACAGGCATTGCACAGGCCAAACACAAAATGCTGTAGGCTCTATCTTTGCCAAAGGCTGCCAGTTTTGCAATCTCCATTTTAAAATAATAGTAACAACAATAATAATAATAACATATATGTTTAAGTGCCGCCCTTCTAAAATAAATGTTTTCAAAGGGCTCTGGTTTTATGGACACAAACAAGCCTTTCATCGCCTGGAGCAAGCTGGCGGCTGAGGTCGAGCCTGCTCCAATCTACTTCCTGCGACGGCGCTGGCACAGCAGGGCTTTGCGGTGGCCTCTCAGAAATCCTCCCCCACTGCCTGGCCCTTGCCAAAGCCACCGCTCTCCCCAGTTCTCCACAGAGCAGAGCACGGGGCAGGGCTGGAATCAGAGGTGGGGAGGGGCAGAACCCAAGTTGATAGTCACCCACTCGGTGGCCCTGCCCACTGCTGATCTGAGCCCCCTCCCCGCCCAGTGGGCTAGTTAAGTTGGCACCGCGGGCGGTGTTGCACCAGAGCCCCCTGGGCAGGAAGCTGCCCACCTAGCTTTTGAAGTACACGCGATCTGCGTAATCTGGGAATTCAACACAAGTCCAGGATGGCCACGATGCGCTCTTGGGAGAAGGCCCCTTGGTCAGAGCTCCCGGAAGGCCAGGAATGAGGAGCTGGGTGCCTGGAGAGACCGGGAAGCACCCAGGTGTCAGCGATGGCGCACGCACTGCGTGTGGAGACCAGGATCGCGCTACTTGGTGTTGGGTTTGCTTTTTCCTGATGGGGAGCCAGGATGCAGGATCCTCTGACCAGATTTGAGCCAAACGAAGCAGAAATGAATGGTGGGGAGGGGGGCTCGCTGGGCTGGAGCCCCGCCCTGTGTGCTGTGCTGGGCCCAGGGGTAAGTAAAGGCATCCTCGGACAGCCAGGGGCCAAGGCCTCGCCCCGAGAGCGAACGGAGAAGTCAGAAACCAGAAGGCCGCATTTCTCCTGGCGAGAGGCGGGATAAGCAACAGGAAGAGAGAGGACGCTGGCTTCAGAACCCGAGCGATGACGCCGGGGGCGGAGCTACCTGGAGACACTGGGACAGAGGCCCGAAACGAAAGGGCGGCTCCAGACGGTGTGATGGCAGGGGGAGGAGGAGGGCCACGTGGCTCTGCAGCTGCGCCCCGCACAGCCAGGCCCCGCCGGCACCTCCTCTGGAACAGGCTCTGTGTCCATCACACTACGGACACGCAAGTCTGTCCCAGAACGTGACCGCACCGTGTCCGCGGGGAGTCTGGACGAGTGCGTGCCGGTTCACCTGGTCCCTCACAGCACCTACGGCTGATCCACCCCCGCACCTGACCAGCCTGGGCAGAGGTGGGTGGCTGCGTTAAGTTAGTCTCCGGGGAGCCGGCGCGTGGCACAGCGGGTAAAAGCTGCTGCCGGCAACACCAGCATCTCACACGGGCACCGGTTTAAGTCCCGGCTGCTCCACTGCCCATCCAGCTCCCTGCTGATGCGCCTGGGAAAGCAGCAGAGGACGAACCAAGTGCTTGGGCCCTGCACCCACGTGGGAGACCCAGAAAAAGCTTGTGGCTCCTGGCTTTGGTCAGGCCTTCCCAGGCTGTTGAGGCCATCTGGGGAGTGAACCAGTAGATGGGAGATTCTTTCTTTCTCTCTCTCTCTCTTTCTCTCGCCTCTGTGTGTGTGTGTGTGTGTGTGTGTGTAACCTTGACTTTCAAATAAGTAAGTCTTTAAAAAAATAAATAAGTAAGTCTTTAAAAAAATAAATAAGTACGGCAGGCGCCGCGGCTCACTAGGCTAATCCTCCACCTAGCAGCGCCGGCACACGGGGTTCTAGTCCCGGTCAGGGCGCCAATTCTGTCCCGGTAGCTCCTCTTCCAGTCCAGCTCTCTGCTGTGGCCCGGGAGTGCAGTGGAGGATGGCCCAAGTGCTTGTGCCCTGCACCCCATGGGAGACCAGGAGAAGCACCTGGCTCCTGGCTTTGGATCGGCGCAGCACCGGCCATAGCAACCACTTGGGGGGTGAACCAACAGAAGGAAGACCTTTCTCTCTGTCTCTTTCTCTCTCTCTCACTGTCTAACTCTGCCTGTCAAAAATAATAATAATAATAATAATAAATAAGTAAAGTTAGTGTCCAAAGCAGGGTTATTCAAGAAGAGAAGGAACAAGTCCAGGTTGTTGCTGATGCCGGCCTGAGCCGGCCGAGGCAGCAGGGAGTGGAGGGGAGGGCAAAGCGGGTTAGGGGGCTCCGCTGTGACAGAACACCAGGAGGCTCGGCAGCCAGGGTGGCAGCATGTCCCCCTGGCAGCAGTCACCGCCAGGAACACTTTAACTTCACGCCTTCGAGCTCAGGTGTGTTGGCAGCGGAGGGAGCGGAGTTCGCTTGCCCGGGGGTTATTTCTTGGAGAAGGATCTGAAGTGTCGGGCTTCCTAGCACTCACATCCGGGGGCCTCCCTGTAGCACACAGCCTGTGGCTATTTATTTTCTAACCTAAGGCGTGCTTGGAAAACCTCAGTCATTTTCCAATGTTGTTGCTTCGGGGTTTTGGAAATGTTAGAATAACACAGGCCCGCACAGTTCCTGGTGGGGGGAGGTGCAAAGCCGATGTGAGAAAAATGCAGCGCTGACTTTGCGGATGAGTTGTTTTTTTATTCAGATGAGTGGCACCATCATCCCTGACATCTGGATAGAGGACAGCGAAAACTGCCCAGAAGTCTGTGAGGGAGACCCAGACTCAGAGGAGGGCTCGGCATACCCAATATGGGATCGGTGGGATGGTTCCAGGCCAGCGGGCAGCAGGACTAACACAGCAGGGGCAGAACTGGGGCGCGGGGAGGGAACAGGGCTCTCCCACTGTCTCAGGGCAGGGAGGGTGGATGCACCCCCAGCATTCTTGGCTCCTGCGGTCTCCTCACTACCAGCGCCGCTCTCCCACTGTCTCAGGGCAGGGTCGGGTAGATGCACCCCCAGCGTTCTTGGCTCCTGCGGTCTCCTCACTACCAGCGCCGCTCTCCCACTGTCTCAGGGCAGGGAGGGTGGACACACCTGCCGGTGCACTCCTGTCTCCCGCAGTCTCCTCACTGCCGGCGCCCTCCGCTCCCTCCCAGAGCTCCGCCACATCCGTCCTCCAAACTACCCCAAACCTCAAGGCCTCAACCAGGCGATCTCAGCCAAACACCCTGGGATGCACGCTGCACTGAGAACGGCTGACAAGCCCGGGATAACGTGGTAGCACAGTCAAGGCCTCGTGGCGTGGATCGTGGCGTGGATCGTGGCGTGGCAGGGAGCCTTCAGGGCGGGGCCCACTTCAGGGCAGCCTCCTGCTCTGAGGTTCTCAGAGAGACAGGGTGGCTTCTGTCCGGATGTGTGTGCGTGACCAGAATGGCAGTGACAGTGAGGACACAGGGAGAGGGGTGCCCAGCACTGGGCTGAGACGGGGACGGCGACGTGCACCTGTCCACCTCTGTCCTGTAAAAGCCATCACTCACGTGCAATAGCTCTGCCACCTGTCCTCCTCTGCCCTGACCTCCCCGGGCTTGCAGGTGCACACGTAGGAGAAGGGGCAGAGTGGACACGGAGGCAGGAGGCAGGAGGCAGCCTCGTGACACGTGGGATGCCAGTGCCTGAGCCAGGGACAACCTCTGAATGTCTGCGCTGTCACTCAGCACTGCACAGACTCAGCTCCTACACGATGCCTCCTAAAGTAAGCCCACAAAACCCACAGGTTTCACACACAGCTGAGACTAGTGCAGACAGGACCACCAAACGAACACGAAGCCTCTATGTGAAAGTTGTAGACAGTGCTGAGTGACGCCTCGTGGTCCCGCTCGCAAACGGAACCCAGCACTTACCCCGGGAGGGCTCACCTTTTTACCTGATGCCTGAAAAACCTTGGTCAGCGTGCCGGATCGCCGATCAGCTCTGAAAATATAAACCTGCGGGGTGAAACAAAGGTCTGGTTAGGACGGAAGCAATGACCACGGCTGTCCTCAGCTTGTTCCGAGGAGTTCTGCTAAAACCAGGCACGTGGCAGGTGCGCTCATCCCGAGGACGGCCAGGCCTACGCCCGTGCAGCCTCGAGATGCGTCAGGAGCCCAGTGCTCCCCCTAAGCCCCGGGAGAAAAAAGGAGGAGGACTCGGGGCATAACTAAAGCTGCACGAAGCCAAAGCCAAGCACGGGAAGGACGCGGAAGGGGACGGCCAGGCAGCTGGACAGCACTGGATGTCCCTGCTTTGAAGGGTGCGTGACGCCAGGGCAAATCTCTCTCTCTCTCTCTCACACACACACACACACACATACACACATACACACACACAGAGTCAGCTGTAAAGAACAGAGAGGGTGAGCGGGGTTCACACTCTGAGTCCAGCAGAACTCCCAGGCAGAAGGAAGCAGTTGGGGGGTTCTCCCCACCTGTCACACATCCGCCAGCTACCCAGGTGATAGCTCAGGTCAGCGGCCCCCACAGTGGAGGCAGCACCCGCCCCGGCCGACCCCTGCCACTCCACAGGCCTTCCCCTCACCTTTCCGACGCCTTCGTCCTGGGGGGCACCTCCCACCACGTCGGTGGTGGACGGGTGAGAGAAGTGGCCAGCGGTCACTGCATAGCCTGGACAGCACGGGTGGAGAGCAGGGACAGGGTTGAGAAAGAAACACCCATCAGAGGGAGGAACCACTCAGGCGTCCCCGATACAGACAGGTACGCTGCAGCCGCCCTGGAGACAACCCCCAGGGAACAAACGGCAGCTGCCCATCTTCTCCCCGGCACTGTTCCGAAGGCCATGGGGGCATGGAAGAGCGCCTCCTGGGGTCCTCCCAGGAACCCGCACGCGCTCAGCTACAACGGCCATCCAGTAACCACATGCACCTGAAAGGCGGAACTGGACGAACAGGTGCATGCGTACCAACCACGCGGCCCCCACCCCGCTCAAACGACAGCACTGCAGAACCAGAGCCCCGGGGTTCCCTCCCGCCCTTTCCCAGTCACTGGGAGCGTCGTCCCGCTCTCCACTACTACACGCCAGCTTCGCCTTTTCTAAACTCCATTCAGCACGACACCTGGACATTTCTCTGCTTGCTTTTTGTTCTTGCTCTGAGCACGTCCAGGGGATGCGTGCGTCCCACCTGTGGCCCTGCTGCTGGGCAGTCATGTGGGCTGCTTCCAGCCTGGGGCCGAGCTGAGTCTCGTTGCTATGAGCATTCCTAGACAAGCCTCTGACGCTTCCATTTCTTCTGTCCAGCGGCTCTGTGCCTGTGCCTCCTGTTCTACAGATTTAGAAGGAGCAGCACATGCTGAGCAATGTGCCCCAGATCACACCCAACCTGCGGCCTCTGGAGCCCTGGCTGATGACCACGCTCATGCTCCTTCTAGGGAAAAGGTCAAAGCGGACATGGATGGATGGATGGACGGACGGACGGTCGGTCAGTCAGCCTAAGAATCTAATGCAAACGTGATCTACGGACAAAAGCGACGGTAGACTGGGCTTGGTCCTCGTGCCTCCTGCCCAGCTGGGAGGCTGAGATCCTCCTCTGGCCAGCCCTCTCCCAGCTGCCGTCTACTCCCCAAACCTTGCCGTCCCCCTCAAGCCCTGTGCTGGGATCGTAAGCTGCTCACGTCTGTGACGACACCGCGTGGCTGACTTCGCCCAAGCCGAAGCCCACACCGCTAAGAGACGGACGCGTCAAAGCCTCCAGACGGCTGCAATCCCACGGCGCGGGGGGGAGGGGGGGGCTCTGCTCTGTACACAGGGAGACGCCGCAGACCCCGCAGTTTATTTAAACCGCCTTTCTTCTGCCTTCTCCTCACTCCACTGCAGTGAGCTCGTGCGGGATTGCTACTACACGGCCGGAACTGTGCCACGCCCTGGGAACGTGAGACCCCGCCTTGGCAGGGGTTTGGCCATGGTGGCAGGTGGCATTTCGGTGGCTCACTCAGGGGAGGTGGCCCAGGCTCAGCCTCTGCGCCCCAGCTCTGCCACATGACGTCAGCGAGCTGCAGGACCTCTCTGCACGTCAGTCTCCGAAACCACAACACGTGGATGATAACGGCGGCCGCCTCATGAGGCTGTGTCAGGAATTCCGTGGACACAGAGCCACAGGAGCGGGGCGAGTACAGCAGCCCACACCCCTGAGGCTCAGAGCAAACCCATGGCAGCACCCATGTCACAGGGAAATGGCCAGCAGCAATGTCCTGCCCTGACCTAACCAGGAACTCCCCCCGACGCCCCAGGCAGGCGGGGACCAGGGCTTCCCCGACTGTCTTGTCCCCTGCAGGCCTCCCTAAGCTCAGCTTCACTTTCAGTCCAGAACTAGAGCACTGGAGGTGTGGACTAAGGAAAAGAATCTTCTCATTGTCATCAGCACGAGCAAAGACAGCCCGTCTCTTTTCTTAAATGGGCAGGGCCTGGGCCCAGCACCACCCGTGCTGACGGCTGCTAAATCAAATTGTGTCTTTCTAGAAGACTGGAAAGGTAGAGACAATCAGAAAAATTTCTCTGATTTTTATTTTTGCGATGTAGACAGACAAAAGGAGAGAGAACTCTCATCCTCTGGTCCGCTCTCCAAACGCCCACAACAGCCAGGAGTGGGCCGGCCTGAAGCCAGGAGTCAGGAACCCAACCTGTCACGCCCGTGAGTGGCAGGAAACAAGTCCTGCAGCGGTCAGTGCCGGCTCGCAGGGTCTGCAGGAGCAGGAAGCTGGGGTCGGGAGCTCGAGGTGGGCACCAAACCCAGCCCAACGCGGGCCGCAGCTGCCTGCCCTCCGGGTCTTGTCAGTAAACCTCAACCCGAGACTGCCACCGTCATGGTGATTTCTGGCTCTTCCTAAAAGTCGCTTTGTCACCAGGAGGCGGGGACCCCATTCAAGAGTCCAGAATTCCCTTGCATTCGTTTATATCTGAACCTGAGAAACTGTTCAAAGAAGGAAACACAGCGTCTGCCTCCCCTGTGGTGTAGCTGTCAGGCTGTTCATCAAATCACCCAGTTGGAGTTCAGGTCCCTCCTACGGCTTCCACTCCGTGTGGGACTAGATCCCACGGCTTCCTGGCTAAAAGCACCCCTAACCAGAACTTCTTCTTTCCACCAACAAAGCAGTCACTTGTGAGCTTGGGGGAACTGGCCCTGCCGCCGTCTCTCACCTGCACCTCCCCGTCACTCACCCAGGTAGGTGTACCGCCTGCTCATGATCACATCGTCATTCAGCTTGAAATAGGTGTTGTCCGTCAGGTTCAGCACTTTGACCGTCCCAGCCCAATAGAACGACCCTGGGGCGCCCATCACCACCAGCTCCTGCCAGAGAGGAACGCAAGGGTTAACGGGGACGGAAGCAGAGGAGGGGTGCAAAGAGGACCACAGTCGATCCAGGAGAACCCAGGAGTAACGTCAGAAACACTGCACCAAGAGCTCCGTGCAGCCAAGCAAGAGCCGTGAGGACGGCAGACGCACCAGGTTCCTGGTCTTCCGGAAATTGTACACAGGCAGGATTACGAGGACTGACAGGGAGACAGGAGGAGCAACACGCCTGTTCCTGCCCTGCCCACAGACAAGGGTGCACCTGCTCGTGTTTCCCCGACTTTACACCAAGATCAAACATGGCAATGGCAAACGACTGGCACTGTCCTAAACCTCACAACCCCAGGGAACAGCGCTCAGAGAAGGCGGCGACAGCCCACAGCCCTGAGACAGCCTGCCACCCCGCGGCCGCGCCTGCCTGACACCCAGCAAGACGGAAGCAGGAGCCAACATCAGCTGTGCAAAGACTCTGCGGGTCCTCGAGGGAAACCCTCCAGGGATGAGAGACCGTCTGCTGGGAATGCCCACCGCAGACTCGGAACCAGAACAGGTCAACAAGGGGAGGAGGAGAGAGCACGGACAGCGCGAGGCAGGATGACTGCCAACCACAGCAGAAGGCCAGGCGTCCCAGCGTCCACAGCCTGAGAGCACCTGTGCGGCAGACCACGTGATGGCCTGCAGGCATGGTCACGGGAGACCTCGAAGAAGCTCCTGGCTCCTGGCCGTTGTGGCCATCTGGGGAGTGAGCCAGCAGATGGAAGACCCCTCTCTCTCTCTCTCTCTCTCTCTCTCTCTCTCTCTGCCTTTCTAATAAATAAAATAAATATTTTTAAAAAAGAAAAACACACAGACGAAGGTTGGGAGGATGAGCCCCACTACACGATGGGTTTTTCCAGACCAGAGATGGGGTGACAGGGACGGCCCCTTCTCTCTCTTCCCCCAAAGCTTATTTTTTGTCTCTCACAATTCAGGGACGGGCGGTTTTCAGGGCTCTGGCGACAAGTGCACCGGTCAACTCCTCCAACTAAACCAGTGCCTCGGACAGCAGGCCCAGGACCCCCGGCTGCCGCTGGTCTCCCCAGCACGCTGTGCGCTCCCCGCAACGCCCCACCCCTGCTGTGCTCTGACCCTCTCTGGGCCTTCACAAGCCGGCTGACACGCGGGTCAGTCTGGGACAACGCTGCTGAGAAAAGAGAACACAGCCCGGGTCCGCTCCTGGGAGGTTCTCGAAGCGCCAGGCTGCGATGTCGGACAGCGGTCAGGACAGGGTGCTCCCGGGGCACTGCCAGCAGAGGGGGGAGAGGAAGCTGCCCGGGCAGCGGCCACGTCTGGGCTTGATGCGGATGGGGCGACACGGCGGACACGGCGCACGCGTCCGACAGAGCTCAGCCTCTGCACGCCTCCTGCCGCTGGATCTACCCAGCCTGACGTTCAAAGCTTCTGAAACAGGGATTAAAGACGGGCAAGGAAGCCATCGCTCCCACGCGCCACACGTGCCCGCGGGATGACACGGCTCCTTGGCCACGGCTCCAGCCTCCTTCCCCGGGAGGGAGCCCCATTCGCTGAAGTATCCACACGGCGAGGGAAATAACAGAAAACATCCACAGAGATCGCTGGTTCTTCACCCATGATGCCCAGCGGGTACCTACAGTTATGCGTGAGCCATTGAGCACAGGACAGAGGTCACGCCCCTTTGAGTGACACTCTTGGCAGAAGGCAACGTGCAAGTGTGCAAGATACTTCAGAAAAAAATTCTAGAAACGACACGATCTTAGAGGAACCCCTGAGCTGTTGGCAAAACCGCACGGCCGAGGCCATGCAGGCTGGGGGAGGGGGAGCCCGGCCCAGGCCATGCTCTCGTGGCCGACACCCACCACCCGTCCCTCCGCTCACCGGAACATTCCGGGACCAGCCCTCTCCCACCCAAGCCCTAACCAGGCCCAGCTCCGCTCAGCTTCCCGGATGAGAGGGGGCGTGGCCAGGGCAGGCCGCCTTTGAGGACTTGGATACACGCGGGATGGACACACCCCCATCTGCGCCCTCAGAGGCCACGGCGGACGAGGCAGAGCGACCCCTGCCTGCTCCCGGCATTTTCCTCTCCCTTCCACCCAAAGGAGAGAGACAGGGCCAGGCCTGCAAACCGCAGGCCCGGGTAGGGCCCGTGCACCAGGAAACAGGGCAGCCTCTCCCAAGAGCGTCCATTAGCAGCTTCTGCAGAGGCCCCCACAAGGCACCATCAGTGGACCGGAGCAGGCGCTGGGGGTCCCGGGCTGTGCCGACCAGGCCTCCGCCCAGAGGTCCCCTGGCCCCCAGGGCTGGCAGCACTGGCCAAAGCCTTCTCTCGTGGCTCAGAAGTAGCCGTCACCACTGTCACTCTAGTCAAATACAGAGAGGCCCCAGGAACCTCTCCGTGCCCCTTCATGCGGGCCAGAACCCAGAGGGCTTCGAGGCCCTGAGGGTGCTGACCTCACCATCAAGCACCCGGGGCCACGGGGCCATGGCCACAAGGCCAGAGAGGCCATCCAGTCCAGCTTGGGCAGCAGCTGCGAGCCCACGGAGGGGCCAGACCAGTTCCCAGCAAAGGCAGGCCCAATGGGGAGAGGTCAGAGGGAGGGCGGCGGGGTGGGGGCGGCGAGGGGCCCCACAGCCCCGTTTCCTGCTTAGCCGCAAACAGCCCAAGTCCCCCACTGAGGGAGGAAGGGAGTTCAAGGACCTCCTGTTCAAGGAGGCCGAAAGCCTGGGAACACAGCGGAGGACAAAAACCACAGGGGCGGGAGACAGTGGTCTGGGGTCAGTCGGCGACCGGGACCACGAGGCGGCAGCTGCAGGGCTGCCTTCTCGTTGCTGCCCCCTGCCTGCACGGAGCCCCCCCAGCAGGGGCCACAGGGCACTGCTCCCTGGGGCCCGAATTCCAGAGCCTGCAGCTGGACCGAGGCCCCCGCATCCCTGCCATCACCCCGAGCCTGCACCGCCCCTGGACAGCCTCACTCCTGCCCCCCACACACACACACACCCCGGACACGCACTGACTTGCCAGGGGCTGGGACCCTCGCAGGGAACGGCCGCTCTGATTTCTGTGGGGAACCTGCCTTCCCTCCCACGTCTGAGGGGAGGCGTCTCCCCAGCCCCTTCTGAGCACACCCCCCCCAAGACAGCCTCCAGACCGCAGCGCTCAGCTCAGGCCGGGTGCTGGTGCCTGCGTCCAGACGCTGCCACAAAGGACTCTGGGAATGTGCTCGGCGCCTCACTCTGCAGCATCCGATCCATCCTGCACCAGCCCCCCGGCAGCTCCCAGAAACCCCTTCCCCTGCTCCCCAGTGCTCTGGCCACACAGCCCCCAGGCCCTGCCCTCACAGGTTCTAACCCCTCCCCCAATCATTTTGAGCCCTGAACTGTCAGCCTCGCGGCCCGGAGGCATGGCCGGCCCACAGCACAGCCTCCCACCTGGCTTCCCTCTCCCCAAGCCCCAGCCACCTTCCCACTAGCACTGCCGCCCACTGCGGCGGTCGCGCACTCGGAACGCCAGCGCTCACTCTGCCTGCCGGCGCACTGGACCCGCAGCAGAGATAACAACCTAGTCCTTCCTGGGAGGGGAGAGCGCGGTGCAGCCTGCACCACCAGGAGCTGGAACAAGGCCTCAGCAACAGCTCCAGTCCGGCTGCTCCGCTTCTGATCAGCTCCCTGCTAACGTGCCGTGGAGAGCAGAGGAGGAACTGCCTGTCAAAGAAGTATAAAATCCTGGATGGACAGATGGATGGGTAGATGGGTGGGTGGATAGACAGAAGGATGGGTGGAAGGAAGGGAGGGAGGAAGGGAAGGAGGGAGGGAGGGAGGGAGGGAAGGGAGGGAGGGAGGGCGGGCGGGCGGGCAGGTCACCACAGGAGTGGGTTTGTCCCCGCAGCAGCCACAAGCCACACGACTGGAGCTGTGAAGAGTCAGGGTGGGCGAGGCTCGGGAACAGATGCAGCCGGGAAGGTAGGAAGGCCTGCAGGCCGTGGGAAGGCGTCTGGGTTTATCCCAGGTGGGATGGGAAGACACGGGAGCACTGTGCTGATTTTCAGTTTTTCAAAGATGGCTCTGGCCACGCGTGGAGGAGGAAGCAGGGGCTCTGCCGGGGGCTGAGGGCAGGACAACGGGGCTCAGGCACGCGGGGTGACATAGGTGTGGACAGAAACCTTCTGTGATGTGCGTTAGGGGCACAGGAGGTGGGACTTGCTGCTGGCCGCTGGCCGCTGGCAGGAGAGTGAGATAAGAGGAGAATCGTTTAACTTCTGCTCCCAACAGGTACGAGGACTGGAGATGCCATTCACAGGGCCTGCGTGGACGTCTGGGCAGAGCAGGTTATCCCAGGAATGGGTCGGCACAGCAGGAGTGACTGAGGGTGAGGGACACGCTCGGGAGGGAGGCTACGTCCCATTCCCGGTTTGCGAGCGAAGACAGTGAAACCACTGTCCACCCCGTCCTCTGCTGCGGGGGAACACTTTATTTTATTTATTTATTTTTTTGACAGGCAGAGTGGACAGTGAGAGAGAGAGACAGAGAGAAAGGTCTTCCTTTGCCGTTGGTTCACCCTCCAATGGCCGCCGCGGCCGGCACACCGCGCTGATCCAAAGCCAGGAGCCAGGTGCTTCTCCTGGTCTCCCATGGGGTGCAGGGCCCAAGCACCTGGGCCATCCTCCACTGCACTCCCTGGCCACAGCAGAGAGCTGGCCTGGAAGAGGGGCAACCGGGACAGAATCTGGCGCCCCGACCGGGACTAGAACCCGGTGTGCCGGCGCCGCAAGGCGGAGGATTAGCCTAGTGAGCCGCGGCGCCGGCCAGGGGAACACTTTCTACCTCCTCCTTGAACTTGAACAGGGGACAGTGTCGCTTCCGACACGAAGGGGCGTCCTCCACGCGGTGTCTGTCCCCAGGCCTCCTCCAGCTCTCTCCCCACTGTCTGGCACTGAGTGCCGCAGACAGGCGGCCTGGGAGAGCCAGGCCCATAGGCCAAGCCATGGGGTTGGGGTCTTAATGCTCTGTGGAATGTGAAGCCTGGGGTCAGAGTGACGTATGAGACGCTGGAAGATTCCTTAGGCTGCAGTGCATAAGACACAGAGGTCAACGATGGCCCGGGGTTGGTGATGCAGACGTCCTCAAACTGTGCGGTGCTGACAGCGACCGTGTCGGGCCCGTACAGGACACCACGCACGCCGTGAGCGGGTTCCACTGCTGCACATGCCAGCATGGGTTTTTAAAGGGGACCGAAGGAGGGCAGCTGGGGAAGGTATCTCCAGGAGACGATGGTGGCCTTTCTGGAGGCAGGGTGCTGACAATGGACGTGACGGAGTGACAGCCAAAAGCTGTCGTGCTGGGGCTATGTTTTGGAGGTTTGGAAAACAAGACTCCAGATGAGCCAGAGGTGGAGTGAACTGTGTTTTCTTTCGTTTTTTTCTGTTCAACTGAACAGATGACGGTACCACTCACAGAGCCCGGCGTGTCACTGTGCACACGGCAAAAGTCACCAAAACATTAAGACATGAGCAGTTGATAGGAAAGTCAAACTTAGAGTGGACGAGGGCCACCTTGGAAAATGGTCCTGGGGTGGGTATTTGGCCTAGTGGTTAAGCGGTCTCCCAGGCTGCACAGCTGGCTTCAGCTCCCAGCTCCCCTGCTAATACCGGCCCTGGAAGGCAGCAGGTGCTGGCCCAAGTAGCTGAGTCCCTGCCCCCCACAGGGGAGACTGCATTCCTGGTGCCCAGCGTTGGCCTGGCCCAGCCCTAGCCCTTGTGCACATTTAGGGAGTGAACCAGCCATGGGCGCTCTGTCTCTCTGCCTACCAAATAAATTTTTCTTTTTAAAGAAAAAGAGAAAGCAGTCATTTGAAACACACCTTCAAGGGTTAGCATTGTGGCTCTACCTCTCTCTGTAACTCTTTCAAATAAATAAAATAAATCTTAAAAAAAAAAAAAGAAGTGGAGCAGCCAGGGCTCCTGGGAGGCAGCAGGTGATGGCCCAGTGAGGTGGGTCCTGCCCCCTGCTTCCCACTTCAGCCCCCCACAGCCGCTGCCACTGCGGGCATTTGGGGAGTGAAACAGTAAATGGGAGCTCTCTCTCTCTCTTACCTGTCTCTGTCTCTGAAAAGGAAAATTTATTTTTTTTAAGATTTATTTTATTTATTTGAAAGAGTTACAGAGAGAGGTAGAGACAGAGAGAGAGGTCTTCCATCTGCTGGTTCACTCCCCAGATGGCCGCAATGGCTGGAGCTATGCTGATCCAAAGCCAGGAGCCAGGAGCTTCTTCCGGGTCTCCCACATGGGTGCAGGGGCCCAAGGACTTGGGCCATCTTCTACTGCTTTCCCAGGGCACAGCAGAGAGCTGGATTGGAAGTAGAACAGCTGGGACCCAAACTGGCACCCATATGGGATGCTGGTGCCGCAGGCGGCAGCTTTAACCCACTGTGCCACAGTGCCGGGCCCTGCTCCCCTTCTGATCCAGCTCCCTGCTACTGTGCCTGAAAAGCAGCAGAGGACGGCTCAAGTGCCTGAGCCCCTGCCTCCCAGGAAGGAAACCCGGATGGAGTTCCAGGTCCTGGCTTCAGCCTGGCCTGCCTCAGCCCTGGCTGTTGCAAGCATTTAGGGAGTGAACCTGGAGATGGAAAATCCACCTAGTGACTGTGCGCGCGCTCCCTCTCCCTCCCTTCTCCCCTCCCTCCCCCTCTCTCTACTTTTCCAATAGATAAAAATACATTAATCTTTTTTAAAAAGTGCCCCTCCAGCCAAGAGCAGGCTACCTCTGCCCTGCGCAGGCCTTAGGAGTACAGTTAGAGGTGTGGACAGACCCAGGCTCTTCACAAGGCCCACATGAGGCACCTACAGTGAGGCACCCCCTCAGTGGCCCCAGGCTCCCCTGCACCCTCTTCGATCAACTCTGTCCACGAGTCTCCGAGTCAAGCCCACTCCCCTAGAAATCTCCAAAGGAGCCACCCCAGCCCCCTCTGCCCCGTGACCTCCAGCCAGCCGATGCCCCCCACCCCAGCCCCGACCCTTCCCCAACGTGAGGGCCAGAACCCCCACTCAGAGCTCAGGCCTTGGGAACAGAAGCCCGAGCGCCAGCGCTTACCAAAACCACGCTAGGCAAGGAAACACACAGCCCCCAGAGAAGAGCCGCGCCCGGAGAGCTGGCACCCACCTCGGTGCAGAAGCCGGCGATCCCCGCCTGGCAGGAGCCGTGTTCCTCCCCGTACTTCTTCTTGTACTCTACAGGGGAGGGAGGAAAGACAGCAAACCTTAGCATGTCAGTGCGCGCCAGCTGTGTGTGCAGCCGCTGCGGGCCGGCCCCAGGGTGCCGTCCAGCCGGGGGTGCGGAAGGGAAGTCTCCGGAACCCACCAGACCTCAAAAATCCAGACCCCAGTGCCATCAGGTAGGGAGGCTGCCAAGTGCCCTGGGCCGGGGTGGGGGTTGAGGGGGGTGGAAACTTCCTCCGCCCCTGCGGGGTAGGGAAAAGGCGTAAGGCAGCCACAGCAATCAAGTGGGAGGGCCGGGGACAATTATTTCATTGACTTCAGAAAGCTTGGGGATCCCTGGTGGGCCCGAGGAGCTAAAAACACGACCCAGAAGTGGAATGATGCGGCCATCCCAGCACGGTGTCCCCGGGAAGAAATCCAGCCCTCCTCCAAAGACACCCGATACAGCTGCAGGCAACGTGCTTCCCGCGTCCAACCCGGAGCTGGGGCGCCCCGCGGGCGCGGGCAGCAGTACCGGTTGCACTGGGGATGGCCGTGCACAGCCACCCCACGTGCTGACGCCCCTGTCTGCCTTGAGTGGGAGGACGTCCCAAGGCCAGAAGGAAACAATGGGTCCACTCCTTTCCTCAGGCATCCCCTGGCTCCCAGCGCACAGGGGCGTTCTGCGGTGGCTGTTTATTTTTAAGTCGGCAAGGAAGCGGAAGGAAGCTTTGATGACGGTCGGCCTGTGCCAGGCGCTGTGTTAAGTGCCTCTACTCACACCATTTCATTCAACATCACATCCTCCTCCCTGGGAAGCCACGCCCCCACGTGCTGAAAGGTACGAACGTGGAGGCCCAGAGAGGTCCACAGCACTGACCAAGGCCACGCGGCTCGCAAACTCAGCATCTCTCACCTCCGAGACCTATCCAGGTTATGCAAAGTGGGGATGACACAAAACCCAGGGAAGCGGCTGGTTGCTCAAATTTACTTCAGGGATAAGGACAAGAAGCTGGAGAGATGTGGAGTGACTCAAATTAATCACACAGGACACTGACACCGCCTGGACAGGGGGACCACAGGCTGTCCCTGGGCGCCCCTGGGTTAGGGGTGACCCAGCAAATAACCCAGGGAACCCCGCTCCACTCCCCGGGCTCCCAGCCAGTCTCTAGTACCACAAAAAGCAATGTATTTATTTTTGAAACACAAAATAAATAATACAAAGGAACAATGCAGCTGCGATTGCAACACAGTACCACTTCCTGTGCTCAGCATCTACTCCAGGAGGTGGGGGCGGGGAGGACCCTGGGGAAATATACAGAGTAATTCAGTTTCTAACAACACTCACCGCAGACCTAGTAACGCGTTCCAGTAAGTGGCCATTAAGCGGCTGCTGCATGACAACAGAATGTGCACAGGGTTAGCCCTCTTCCGTGGGAGGGCACGGTCAGCCCCTCCAGCCCCACTCCCCGCCGGCCAGAAGGCAGCCGAGTGACCCACGGAACTCACTGGTTCCCTGCAGGATCTCGCACCAGGGCTGCGCGCTGGGGGTCCACACACAGTAAAAAATATCCCACATCAAACTGCACGGTGGCAAGGAGGATCAAGACGCCCCACCCCGAACAAACAGCTACAAACTGCGGCCGGGAGGGCTGGCACACAACCCACCCACCCCACTGACTCTCCAGAGTTAAACCCAACGGCAGCTCATGCCGCGGAAATCCAGACCCCAAAAGCTGAAACAAGTAGGTCCGGACCACCTGACCAAGCTGGCCCCGTCCATGCATGCCACAGACAGGAATTCTGTGGGACTCTCATCGCTACAACAAACGGTCTCGGGGCTGCAGCTGTGGTGCAGCGAGCCGAGCTGCTGCCTGCGAGGCTGGGATCCCGCATCTGAGCTCTGGTTGAGTCCTGGCTGCTCCGCCTTCCGCCCGGCTCCCTGCTAATGCGCGTGGGAGGCAGCAGAAGATGGCCCAGGCACTTGGGCCCCTGCACCCACAAAGGAGACCGGGATGAAGTTCCAGGCTCCCAGCTTTAGCCTGGCAAGACGTGGCTATTATGGCTGTTTGGGGAGTGCATCAATCAACAGAGGAAAGATCTGTCTCTCTCTCTCTCTCTGTGTCATTGTGTGTTTTGAAAGAATGAATAAATAAATACATCTTTTTTAAGAGTTTATTTATTTGAGAGGCAGAGTTACAGACAGAGAGAGGGGAAGGCAGAGAGAGAGAGCTTCCATCTGCTGGTTCATTCCCCAAACGACGGCATCAGCCAGAGCTGAGCTGATCAGAAGTCGGAGGCCAGGAGCTTCCACTGGGTCTCCCTTGCGGGTGCAGGGCCCAAGCACTTGGGCCATCTTCTACTGCTATCCCGGGCCACAGCAGAGAGCTGGATCAGAAGAGGGGCAGCTGGGACATGAACTGGCGCCCATATGGGATGCCGGTGCTGTAGGCGGAAGCTTAGCCTACTACTTAAAACTTAAATAAATACTAAAGCAAACAGTCTTGAGGTCTCTTAGTGATGGGGACTCCAAAACACTCAGACACAGACCTGCAGAGCGTTTTCCCAACCTCCTCCACAAGCCGTGCTGTGAGCTCCAGGCCAGGAACAGGACGGAGGGCTCGGTGGTGGCCCCAGCCTTCTGGGCAGTGGGGAGCCCGCCAAGCTGGGGGTCTACAAGGGGAAGCCCTAGCCAGCGCCCTCTGCCTCGGCCAGCAGGAGGCACCGTTTCGGGACCACCCCTCCCCAGGCTGGGCCTGCGCCCCCTGAGATGTGCCACACTGGCACACACATGGAAGTGATCACACCACACGGCCTGGCCCTCCCTCCCTGAAACCGGGGGTCTTGACCTGCCTTCTCGGGCGCTCTCAGGCCAGGACACGAGCAGTGTGGGGCCGTGCGTGGTACCCCACCCCACACTTCCCAGCTGCAGGACAGGCGTGTTCCACCGCCTTGGAGTGGGGCAGAGTCCCGCTGCTTCCACCTCCGACCCCAGCGCCCACGCTCGCTGCCCAAGGGAGGCTCAGCTGGAGTCGCCCGCTCAGGGCTTCACAGTCTCAGCCTTCCAGCCCCTCGGTCCGGGGAAACGTGAATGCTGCCCCTCTGCCTCCTCCAGCTCATCACAGAGCTGACTCAGCACAAGGAGAGCTGACTCACCCCCGGTCCCTGCACCAGCCCATGCTCACCGATGCTGCGCTCAGACACGCTGCTGCACACACAGCCCCAGGCCCACGTGCAGGTTCCTCTGCCATGAGGTCCCGAGCGCCCCACGCGGAAGCTCCGCCTCCCTGCGGACTTCAGCCCCGCCCTCCCCTCTCCCATGAGCCCCCTCGCAGCCATGCAGGAAAAGGAGCCGTGCTCTGGGCTGTAGACTCCGGAGGCCGAGGGCAGTGGGCAGAACCCGCAGGATGGCATGCAGGGCCGTCCACCCGAGGGTGGCTGCTTCTCCAGGAGCTCCGAGGGACACCAGGCCGCAGCTCTTTGATCACCCCTGGCAGGACCGTCCACCGACCTTGCGACAGCCCACCCCGGGGGGTCTGCACGACCTCGCTGTGTCTGTTCAAGGCCGGCCCTCAGCACAGAGCTTTCCTGCCAACAGCCAGACCCCCCCGCACGGCAGGGCAGGGAGCAGCCTCTCCAGAAACAGGCAGCGCTGTCCCGGTCAGCCTCAGCCTGGGCTGCAGGACACCACGCGAGCCCCAGCAGCCCAGAGCCCAGCTCAGCCCAGGCAGCCTCTCATTTCCTGTTAAACACACACACACACACACCCAGCCATGTACACACACACGTACCCAACCATGCACACACACACCCAGCCATGTACACACACACCCAGCCATGTACACACACCCAGCCATGTACACACACACCAGCCAGCTACACACACACACAGCCATCAACACACACACACACCAGCCATCTACACACACACACACACACTCAGCCATCTACACACACACACACACACACACACACCCCAGCCATCTACACACACATACCCCAGCTATCTACATACACACACACCCAGCCAGCTACACACACACATACACACAAGTACACATACTGCACTGGCCTCTGGATGCCCACTGACCCCGAGCGAGTGGGAGAGGGTCTGCAAAAGCACTCTACAAAGTGAGGAAGGTGACCCAACAGTAAACTGACCCCTGGGCTTCCCCTGTGACCCAGGACTGGCCTGAGCTCCAGCCTTTCCCAGGAGACACTGAGCGCCACCCCACAGGCCCTGCAACTGCTTCCACGCCTGGCAGTGCCAGTTCTCTGGGCTAGGGACACCATCCCTGTTTTCATCTGACTTCATCCTTCCCCCCTCAAAAAAAAAAAAAGATAAACAGGGCAGCTTGAGGCTTCCCCCGAATCCACCTTCTGAATGCCCACACACGAGCCCTACTTCCCCGAAAAGCACACACAACAGCCATGTACACACACACGCACCCAACCATGTACACACACACACACACACACACCCCAGTCACCTACACACACACACATCCCTAGCCATCTACACACACACCCCTAGCCATCTACACACACACACAGCCAGCTACACACACACACCAGCCAGCTACACACACACACAGCCATCTACACACACACAGAGCCAGCTACACACACACACACACACACCAGCCAGCTACACACACACACCAGCCATCTACACACACACAGAGCCATCTACACACACACAGCCATCTACACACACACACCAGCCATCTACACACACACCAGCCATCTACACACACAGAGAAAGCCATCTACACACACATACACCAGCCAGCTACACACACACAGCCATCTACACACACACACCAGTCAGCTACACACACCCCTAGCCATCTACACACACACACAGCCATCTACACACACACACCAGCCATCTACACACACACACAGCCATCTACACACACACACCAGTCAGCTACACACACACACACCAGCCATCTACACACACACAGCCATCTACACACACACACAGCCATCTACACACACACACAGCCATCTATACACACACACACCAGTCAGCTACACACACACACACCAGCCATCTACACACACACACAGCCATCTACACACACACACAGCCATCTACACACACACACACCAGCCATCTACACACACACACACAGCCATCTACACACACACACAGCCATCTACACACACACACACCAGCCGGCTCCGCATGTGAGGAGCCCACCAGCTGCGGAGCAAACACTCGGGCAGAAGCTGCACCATAGCCGGGCAGGCGCAGGCCTCCCTCATCCTGACTCCCTGATCGGCACAGCAGAACACTGTCTACACGGCATCTGCTCTGAGTGTTACTGAAAGAAGCGGCTGTGAGCCACCATAAAAGTAGCCTTAATAAAAAAAAAAAAAATGGGGCTCCTGAGACAAACCGTTCCAGAGACGGCCTTGGGAAATGGGGAGTAAACCGGTTCACAGAGAAAGCAGTCAGCTACTAACCAGAGATACAGGCAACAGAACATCCTGCCTCGTAGATAAGCCCCCTCCCCTGTGCTTGTTCAAGCTTAACCAAAAAAAAAAAAAACCCGTGCGGCATGTAGGGCACGTAGCCCCCCCTTTCTGCTCTTCAAGGACCCCCTCCCCATATCCAAGCTTAGACACGTAGGGCACGTGGCCACCCCTTTCTGCTCTTCAAGGACCCCCTCCCCTTGTCCAAGCTTAGACACGTAGGGCACGTGGCCACCCCTTTCTGCTCTTCAAGGACCCCCTCCCCTTGTCCAAGCTTAGACACGTAGGGCACGTAGCCACCCCTGTCTGCTCTTCAAGGACCCCCTCCCCTTGTCCAAGCTTAGACACGTAGGGCACGTAGCCACCCCTTTCTGCTCTTCAAGGACCCCCTCCCCTTGTCCAAGCTTAGACACGTAGGGCACGTAGCCCCCGTTTCTCCTCCTCCTCGACGACCTCCTCCCCTTGTAGTTGCCCAATAAACTTACGCCACCCTATGGTATGTTAATTTTGTGGTTTTGCCCCTTAAAAGCTGTGTGAGATAGCTGCTCGGGGCTCCTCTCTCTTGCTCGCTGCTTGCGGCAGCAAGAAGAGGGCCCATTTGCGCAAATGAAATAAAATTGCCTCCTGCCTTTTGCATCGTCTGGTCTGGAGTCTGTGTTTCTGGGGTCATCACAAAAGGACACCGCTTTTGGGGTCCTACATTACAAGTCACCCAGAGATGCATGACGTGTGCGAGAGGGTGTGCCCCGTTCTGCGCACACACTCTGCCGAGGCAGAGGGACTTGAGCATCTTTGGATCAGGGCAGAGAACTTCCCAGTTCCCACACGGATGGTGTCTTCAGATTTTTGTTTTGATTTATTGACTTATTTGAAAGGTGGAGTTACAAAGAGAGAAGGAAAGACAGAGAGAGAGAGAGAGAGAGAGAGAGAGAGATCTTCCATCTGCTGGTTCACTCCCTAAATGACCACAACAGCTGGAGCAGGGCCAGGCTAAAGCCAGGAGCCAGGAACTCCATCTGGCTCTCCCACATGGGTGCAGGCCCAAGCACTTGGGCCATCCTCTACTGCTTTCTCAGGCACACCAGCAGGGAGCTGGATTGGAAGTGGAGCAGCCAGGATGTGAACCAGTGCCCAAATGTGAGACCAGTGTCGCAAGCAACAGCTTAACCCACTATGTCACAACACCAGTCCCTAAGATTGATTTTGGAAAGCAGAGTGATGGGGGGGGGGGGAGGGTGGGCTAGGAAAGAATCCTCCATCTACTGGCTAACTGCCCAAAATGGCTGCAATGGACAGGGACAGGCCAGGTTGAAGGCCAGTGGTCAGGAACTACATCCGGGTCTCCCTGTGGGTGGCAGGGACCTGAGTAGCTGATCCATCACCTGCTGCCTCCCAGGGTGCATTGGCAGGAAGCTGGGTCAGACATGCAGCGCTGGAACCGGCTGACCCACTGGGACGTGGGCCTCCCACGCACAGACCAGCCCCCAGACACGGAGGAGCAGCACCTGCGCGGGGCTCTCCCCCCGAGGGAAGCAGGGGGACAGCAGCCCCAGCCACGGCGCCACGCCTGACGCCGTGCGGACAAGATCTACGGACAAGATCCGGGAAGCGCAGGATGGGGCTGAGCGAGAGGACCCAGACACGGCGCGGAGCAACGGGGCACAGCTGGGACAGCTGCCTCCGCCTTGGGTGGCCCTGCACGACCAGGCCTGCGTCACACACTCCAGGTCGCCAAGTCAGACAGCTCCTCCATTCTAAAAATGCTAGCATCTTCCTCGGTGTGCTCACTGGTGTTATTGAACACTGTCTATAAACGGAAGGCAACTCAGAGAGGAATTGGTTTCCAAATGTTGCGTCTGCAACGCCATGCGTGGGCCCGCACTACTGTGTTTTAATTCACTCAAGGCGGCCACGGTGGGGCGGGGCCCCCTCCTCGGCCCTCTCCTGAAACACTGGGCTAGAACCACGGCACAGAGATGGAGGTTCTCCCACGGCACGCGTCCTTCCTGATGGTCTCACCCCGTTACCCACCCGAGAAAGTTCCACCGCTCAAGCCTGGCCTTTTTAACTGATTATAAAATAATCGTTCCCTAAGTACCGGGCTTAGCTCTTAAATAAATTAGGGGAACAGCTTCCCGGCCTTCCTTCATTTCTAAATTTCACCAAGGAGCAGCAAATCCGAACCACAACTGTTCCGAGGACAGTGCGCTGGGGCAGACAGACTCTAGTGCAGAGCGTGCGGGGGCGGGGGGGCGCACACTGAAACACCCCCCCCCCCCCCACGGAGCAGGAGACGACACTCACCTCCCAGCAGCCCAGACGCTGAACCTGGAGCTGTGCAGAGGAGACTGGCATGGCCCCCACGCAAATTCATGACGCATTCCCCATCTTTTTGGGTACAGGAAATAAATAAATAATAAGCAGAAAACAAAGCAAATGAGCTAGGTTAGAGAGAAGGGAGACTATTTTATCCAAATAATTCCTGATTAAGCTATCGTAAATATTTAAAGCAAAGGGCACAAAGCCAGAAACTTAGCATTCAATGAAGCGAGGAACAAGAGTCTTAGAAGCGGGAAAAGAGCTTTGGGGAATGCGTCACAACCCCACCCACCCACTCCTTCCTCAGGTGAGGACGGAGCACGAGGTGCCTCAGCCACCACTCAGCCGGGGCTCCCGCCTCCCCGTGTCCTCGGCCACCCCAACCGGCTTCCTGGAGCTCTCCTCAGTCCCCAGTGGCAGCCTCCCAGCCTCCCAGCCTCCGAAAACTGCTTTTCACCGAAGAACGCACAAACAAAACGGAGCACCTGCATAGGAGGACACCACTCAGGCTTCAAAGGCAGGAAGTTTCGACACCTGCTACGGGATGCCCTCGAGGGCCGATGCTAAGTGCCGCTGAGCCACGCCCACCTCTGCCCTGCTCCACTTGAGTCCACAGAGGCGGAAGGCAGGAGGGGATGTGGGGGCAGGGAGGGAGGGTTATTGCTGAATGGGTACAGAGGTCCGGTCCGGGGTGATGGGAAATAGAACCGTTCAGGGGAAAGTTCTGGAGATGGAGTAGTGAAGGTTGCACAAGGCGAGTGGACTTCATGCCACAGAACTGCACGCGTGAACACTGCTAACAGGGTCAACTTTACCTTATGCCTCTTTCACAAGTGTAAAAAGTTTACCTTAAGAGGCCAGCGCCACGGCACAGCAGGTCAAGCTGCCACTTGCAACGCCAGCATCCCACGTCAGAGCCCGAGCTGCACCCACGTGGGACACCCAGCTGCAGCTCCTGGCTCCACGCGTGGGCCTGGCCCAGCCCCAGCCCTGGGGGAGTGAGCCGGTGGACGGAAGATCTCTCAATATCTCTCTCTCCCTCCCTCCCATCACTCTGCCTTCCAAGCAAAGCAAATTTTTTATTTTGAAAAACGGTTTTATAATTTTTAAATAACTCCTTGCACCCACAATCTCACCACCCACTTCAGAAGGAGCAAGAGGCCACCCCCAGGCAGGCAGTGCCCAACACCTGACAGCTGCTCTACACGTGATCTACACGTCCTGCCGCGGCACACGGCACACTCACGCTGCAGCGGAACCTCCAGGTCGGAACCAAGCGGAATTCCAGGCTGTGGTAACACAGGCACTGAACGCCGGACAGTCACCTGCTGTCCCCACATTAAAACCACACATCTGGAGTGGGGCCGGGCAGGCCCAGGACGCGCACAGCTCAGCCCCTCGGCAGCGGTCTGCCAGACTAGGGGCCAGGCCTGCCCGGGGACCAGCGAGAACCTGTATGCAAAATCGCAAAGCCTTACGCTGGCTTCCAAAGTCTAGAACATTAAACTAATAGAGCATCTTGTCTGTCATGGGCCACGGCACCCCGCCATCACCAACACCCTACCTGAACAGGCAGCCACCAAGAAACCAGCTCTGCACCCGAGGGCCAGCACCCCTCCCCTGCCCCTCCCCCACCCTCGGTTTTCTCATTCCTACTCGAGGGACAAGGACGCTTACCCCGACACGATGCGACTGCTCAGCCAGGTCTCAGATGGGAAGTACCTAGCACAGCACTCGGCACCTGCTAGGAGCCTATGTCAGGTGACCCTGAATCTGTCAGCTTCTCACAGAGACACAAAACCCAAGACACGCGTCTCTCAGCTACGTGCCTCCAGAAGCAGGTGTGTAAGGAACCAACTGGAACGCGAGGCAGTATCAGCCCTCAGCCATTCCACACCGTGCTTGGAAACACACTTGGAACACAGAATGTAATTTTGCCCAAGATGAAAATTCTTGGCTCCAAAAGCAAAGCTCCATGGGCCTCCTGGCGCCCAGGAGAGTCACCCTCTGCGGCCTGGGGCCTCCTCCTTCACCAATGGCTGCCCCTTGGGCCACCCTACCTCTCCCCGCCAGGGCCTCCAGCCTCCTCAACCGGCCGTAACACGGAGCTGCACCCTCCCGGTAATTGGCGGCATGTACTTCAGCGAGGTGATGCTTCCGAGGGCTCTTAGGAAACCAGGAAGCCCTGTGCGAATGCAGAGGCCCCTGCTTAACAAAAAGTTATGGGGCTTGTTGAGCCCTCAAACGGCACACCTCGGCCTTTCAGGGTTCTCTCCAACACAGACACACACACCACGGAACCTGCAGTGCTTCTCATTTGTAAGTGAACCCCGGCTGATGTGTATCCCCTGCGGAGCCAGAATACCTTCACTATTGCACGAGTGACTGTCTCCTTCCCCAGAACTGAGCCCTGCTGGAACACAGCACATGCAAAACGCAAGAGGAACAAAAGGCCAGCCATCCCTCGGTAATAAATAAAAACAGAAGTGGTACAGAAATCTTTGGAACCGACGCAGCAGTTTTAAAGTGAAGTAAAATCTGATAAAGTCACGCCTTGACCATCTCAAGCTTGAGAACGCTTAAATGTGGCATGACTTAAACTTCCAATCACGGTCAAAGGCAGGGAAAGAGAACTTCCCAAGCGGACAAACAGCAAATACGACCTTCGAGGACAGTCCAGAAACTATAACCTCAACAGCTCTTACAATCATCTCAGTAAGACCCAACTCTCTACCCTCCATTATCTGATACCGAAACAGGAGGTACTGGACACATCACGTGACTATTTAAGACTGCTATTACCAGGAAGCTAATTGGGAAATTCACATTTGGGACGGGCGGGCACTGTAACCCAGAGGGTTAAGCCACCACTTGCAGTAGTAACACCCACGTTCGAGTCCAGGCTACTCCAACACAGCCTCCCTAATGCACTTGGGAAGGCAGAAGATGGCCCAAGCACCAGGCCACCCACTTGGAAGACCCAGACAGAGATCCAGGCTCCGGCTTCAGCCTGGCTCAGCCCCAACCATTGCAGCCACTTGGGGAGTGAACCAGCACGTGGTCAATCTCCGTCTCTGCCCCTCTCTGTCACTCTTTCAAATAAATACGAGATTTTTTAAAAATAAAATTCCCAGGGCCACTGCTGTGCTGTAGTGGGTAAAACTGTCACCTGTGACATGGCATCCCATAGGGTGCTAGTTCGAGTCCCGGCTGCTCCACTTCCAATCCTGCTCCCTGCTAATGCACCTGGGAAAGCAGCAGAGGACCCAAGTGCTTGGACCCACTATGGCCATTTTGGGGATGAACCAGCGCATGGAAGTTCTCTCTGTGTAACTCTGCCTTTCAAATCAACCCATCTTAAAAAAATCAAGTAAATAAAATTCCCAGGCGTTGAGCACACACTCGGAGCTGGGTCCTGTGTCAACACTCTCTGTGCACCTGACACCTCTTACATGGGGGTTAATCTCCCCCGTGACAGATGAGGGCCCTGGGACCTTCCGGAGCTTCCGAGGTCACCAAGGGAGGAGGCGGGCACATGGGCTCCATCGGAGGTGAGCTGGGCTCTGAGGGTTAGGTCTGAGGATGAGGAGAGCATCACTCGCTCGCACGGTTCTTTATCTGCGCCTTGTCTGGAGCTGCTCCCAAGTCACCCCGCACTCGGAGGTCCCTCTGTCGCAATGCCAGGAGGACTCGTGGGCCCCTCACTGCCCCAGCCTTCGCACTCCCGGGCTCAGGGCCCAGAGACTGCTCTCGGACTGCTCACCCAGAGAAGAGCCAGGGCGCGATCACAGAGCCAGCCCAGCCCCCTCCCCGTCCGCCCTGTGCACGGCACACTCGCCGCCCCTCTTCCACGGCCTCTGCAGACCGCGCACGCCGTGTGGGTCTCTGTTCTCACTGCAACCCTAAGAGGAAACAGCCCTTCTTAGGGCCACCTTGCTTTTGGGTGCAGCAGGGTCCCCGGGGAGGAGGCCCCCAGAGCACAGGCACCCCTCCCCCTCTTCAAACTTCCTGCTCCCTCTCTTCCTGCCCCGTGGGTGGGGAACTTCTTGGCAGCTGTCACCACGGTGATACCTACCTGGTGCCTGGAGACACCAGGGACTTCAAAAACTCATGAAAAATGGAATAAAGAATAAGCTACTGTGATGCAGAAGAGTTTTGAAATCCACGCATATAAGGGGTCTGAGGCCGCCACTCGAGGCCCCACGTCCCTCACCAGAGTCCAGCTCCACGCCAGCACATCCTGGGAAGCAGTGGAGACGGCGCAGGTACTTGGGTTCCTGCCACCTTGGGGAAGACCTGAACTGAGTTCCTGGCTCCTGCTGCCATCCGATGGTTCACTCCCCAGATGTCCACAGCAGCCAGGGTTGGGTCAAGGAGACACCAGGAGCCAAGAACTCAATCCTGGCTCCCACATGGGTGGCAGGAACCCGATTACCTGAGCCGTCAATGCTGTTTCCCAGGAACCAGGAAATAAACCGACCCAGGAGCTCTGATACAGGACATGAGCGTCTGAACCGCGAGGCCAGACACCCATCCCTAAACTTATCTTTTAATTCCATTTTCCATGAACTTTTTAAAAATTAATTAATTAATTGGAAAGACACAGTTAGAGAGAGAGATCTTCCATCCACTGGTTTACTCCCCAAATGGCCACAACAGCCAGAGCTGCACCAGGCCAAAGCCAGGAGCAAAGAACTTCTTCCAGGTCTTCCCGGTGGGTGCAGGGGCCCCAGGCACTCGGGCCATCTTCTGCTGCTTTCCCAGGCTATTCGCAGGGAGCTGAATCAGAAGTAGAGCAGGTGGGGCTGGAACCAGCGCCTGTGTGGGATGCCAGCTTCGCAGGCAGTGGTTTTACCCGCTCTGCCACAGCGCCGGCCCCTGCATGAACTTTTTGAAGTCCCCTTGCACTTAATGAAACGAGGTGAACTCAGCTCCTGGTGACAAATCAGATGCGCCTGACTGGCTCTCCACACAGCAGCCTGCTGTTTGGAACGGATTTCACCCCAGGAGACCGGACCAGACCTGGTCACCTTCCGCCAGCTGGAGCCTCTTGCATCCCACCACTCAGTTCGGGTCTTCCACCGCCCTGGGAACCGAGCCTCTAGCAGGTGAACCCTGGGGGACAAGCACGGCCCACATCTGTGGGAAGAACGGATGTGCATCACTCCGTCCTCTCCACGGCCCGGGAGGCAGGCTGGGCACAGCGGAGCGAGTGACCACGCAGCTGAGTTCACACTGTCGGACTCGAACCCTGGCAGTCTGGGCTCAGAGTCAGGGTTCCAGCCTCCACACTACGCTGCCTGTCCATCGTGAGGCACAGGAGAAACGGAAGGAGAGGAAAACTCGGGCTGGGGCTGGCTCCAGCCCCGCCACGGACCTCAACAAAACAGGCGGCCAGCCGACTTCTGCCGGCTTCCCCACAACGTGCGCACCGACTTCCCCCACAGGACTGGAACACAGGAGCTGCCTCGAGAGCCAGGCAGGCTTGGTTTGGGCCACAAAACAGGGAAGCGGTGGTCCCTGCAGGCGTTGGCGCTCAGGCGAGCGCCCCCTATCGGCACCTGCATGTCGGTCCCCACACCTGTGTGAGAAAGCCCGCCCACTCAGTGAGTGACAACTACACTCAGCAGCCTCATCTGAGAGGACCACGGCTTGGTGTGGCCTGTGGTTCGTCCCCCAGCATCCACCTGCTGGAGCTTGGTCCCCAGGGTGGCAGAAGCTCCAAGAGGCTCCACCTGGCGGAAGGTGACCAGACCTGGTCCGGTCTCCTGGGGTGAAATCGGTTCCAAACAGCAGACGGCTCTGTGAAGAGCCAGCCTGGCCCCTGCCCAGCTCTGCCTTGTGACAGTCACGCAGCCCCTCCTCCTCGCACGCGCTCCCGTCATGACACCGCTGCCACAGTGTGACTGCAGCCAGCGCCAAGCACACCTCCCAAACTGTGAGCTAAACAAAGCAGTCTTGTGCGTGAGGCACCCAGCCGCCACCCCCTGCCCCCGGGCGGCTCCGGCCTCAGGGAGGAACCCACACAAATGCCCCCCGCCCAGCCCGCCTTTGGAGCACAACCCCTCCCCCACCTGCTCTGTGCCCTAAGGCTCCCCAGCCCACACTCAAAGCAGAATAGGTTGTGCAGTCGGCTGCAGAGGGCCCCAGCCCAGGCGCCTGGGGCAGCAGAACTCAGGAGGGGTGCTCCCTGCTACCCCCCGCCAGGGCCCGCGGGGACTGCGCCCAGCCACCCACAGTGGGAGCCCTCCGACAGCACAGCCTTGCCAAGAGCCCTACCAACCCTCTCTCACCTCCGACAGCACAGCCTTGCCAAGAGCCCTACCGACCCTCTCTCACCTCCCCATCTCCACACGTCTGGAAACTACGCGGCTGCTCCTGCTGCAGCCCCGTCTGGGGTCAGTGAGCCTGGCCACCCTGTGGCTACTGGATGGCAGGTTTGGGGTCAGTGATCACGGCCAACCTACGGCCACCACTGCCCACTGATTCTCTCATTTGCCCCAGCCCGGTCAGCTGCCCTGTGCTGACCTCTGGGGAAAGGGGCAAAGTCAGATGGGCAGAACACGAACCTGGACACGCCGCCTGTGTCCCTCCCTCCCTCCTGAGTGTGTGCAGAGTCTTCAAAGACCCCGTGGACGTGTGCATCATGACAGAACTACGTGTGGATTTGCACCAAACGCCATACCCATGCTCCCTCGCACTGTTTGTGGAACCAGGGCGGTTTGCTTCGCACTGGGACAACCACAGAGACAAAGAGGCTCAGAGCTGGATTTCCCCACACAGCCCAGCCAGGGCTGATCAAACGCAGACACACACAGAGGAGAAGCAAACAAACCCAGGAAAAGGCTGGTGCCTCCTGTGGGGGCCCTGCTGCTTCCTCCGAGGGTCACGGCACAGAGCCCCCGCTTCGTGTGCAGACAGCATTGCTCAGAGCCTCTCTGGGGAGATGGGCAGAGGCATCGTGGACCTGGGACAGCGGACATTCTGTCCAAACCGACTGGGGCGGGGGCAGGGGCGGGGACAGCCCTGCCCGCGGGGAGGGAGCCGCCTGGAGCGCAGGGACACCGGGCCCACCCGAGTTCTCAGGGAAGGAAATGAGGCTGCCAAGAGGAGTCCGCGTCCCAGAATCACGGCGCACCTGGCGGCGCCTGGAAGCTGTGAGGCTCGGTGAACTGCGCTCCAAGACTTCGCAAGGCTTGATAAGGACGCTGGGCTCCGTGGGCAACGCCTGGATCCGCGCTAATGTTTGCACCCGCTCTTACCTGGACGGGGCCTCGGGCAGCAGGAGGCCATCCGGGTGTGGACAGTGCTGCCCTCTCTTGGGAATGGGGGTGGGGGCTGCAGGGGGTGGGGTGGAGAGGGGCGGGGTGCTTACGGTGTGAGGCGGGTAGGGGTGAAGGCGAATCAGCCCACACTCACCTTCGTAGCACGGGATCAGCGTCCTGCCTTTGGCCTGCAGGTTGGACGGGATGATATAGCAGAAGCCGTGGGGCAGGATGTGGTCTGTTTCGTAGTAGATGTTCTTCCAGCGGTGGGCGCAGGCCTAAAGGAGTGGAGAGCGGGAAGGTCAGCCCCAAGAGCCCAGTGCCAGGCGGCTCTGCAGGAGGCCAGAGCAGTGCAGGGGCCAGGTGGCCAGCACACCTCCCCAGCAGGCCCCGCTCTGGGCATCAAAGATCTCGATGAACACGAGGCAGCCCAGGAACAACAAGCAGCTCCGTCAGTGGGAACAGAGAACCCAGGAGGGGCTCCCGCCCGGAGGACGCACTAACCGCCCAAGCCCGTGGGGAGGAGCGTCGGGAGCAGAGGATGTGCAGTGAGAAAGGTGTGGACGTTCAAGAGAAAGGAGCCGGTCTCGAGCGACTGTGCTGGGGGGCAGGGGCCTTGCAGGCCACGGGAATGACTGTCTGCAGGGCGAGTCTTCCCAGGTCTGACCCACAGTGTGGCGAGACACGCCGTGAGCAGGTGGGAGTGGGATCGAGCAGGGTGAGATGCTGCAGCCCCGGGCCAGGGACCAGCAGTGGCTGACTCCGCTAAGGACCCCGGGAACCAGCAGGCCAGAGCCCGGGGGACGTGTGGCTGATCCTGACCTGCTCCCGCCTGCAGAGGCCTGCGCTGGCCTGCTGACAGCTCTTTTTTAAGATTGATTTATTTTGAAAAGCAGAGTGACAGAGAGAGAAGACAGAGAGAGAGATCATTCAGCCTGCTGGTTCACTCCCCAAATGGCCGCAACAGCTGGGGCTGGGCCAGACCACACTCAAGAGCCGGGAGCTCCACGCAGGTCTCCTACGTCGGTGGCACGAACCCAATACTCAGGTCTTCTGCTCCCTTCCCAGGTGCATTGGCGGGGAGCTGGATCGGAAGTAGAGCAGCCAGGACTCAAACTGGCGCTCCGACAGGGAGTGCTGGTGTGCAGGCAGCAGCTTAACCTGCTGTGCCACAAGGCCAGCCCCTGACAGTTCCTTTTTTCCTTTTTGTAGTAAACTGATAGATGGCAAAATGCACAAATCTCAGGTGTACCCTTTAATAAGCTGTGACAAATGCACACACTGAGGTCCCTAAGCCACTAGCCAGACCCACAGCATTTCCTTATCGCCCAAAGTCGCCCCCAGGCTGGACAAAGAGGGGCCCTGAGGAGGACGTGAGAGGGCCTTGGGGTGGACAAGAGCCTGGCTCGCGTCAGGGACGGGCAGACCTTGGCCAGCTCCCAGAAGCAGCCTCTCCGCCATACTTGAGGGGCACTGCCAGGCACACAGTCCTCATCAGCAGACCTGGGCCAGGGCTCAGCAGGTGGGACAGAGCCCTGCCCACCCTTCTGTCCCACAGGACACCTGCGACAGCCGCCCCGGTCCTGCTCGCGTCTGCACACGTCCATCAGTCACAGCGGCCACCGCCTCCCCCGGCCGCCCCTGCTCACCCCTGCAGCTGCTCCCCTGGGCACTGGCCGGCACCTGCATTCTCCGTTAACGGGGTCAGAACTTGCAGCACCTTGCTTTGACCCCCCAAACGCACTGTCTGTACAGGCCGTGGCCTTCGCCGTGCTTAGCCCCTCTCTCACTCCCGTGCGACCCGGGAGACGGGAAGAGGAGCTGTTCTGGAGGGTCTCCGAGCCGCTGAGACAGCTTTGCCTAAGCTGCAGGGCGAGCCGGCGCTGCCAGCCGGGCTGGGATCCCCAGCCTCTGCGTCTACCTCGTCTCACGCGAAAGCTCTTTCCGTCTTAAAACTCCTAATTCCTGCGCGAGAAGCCATCCACACCCGTGGCTGGGGCAGGCCTGGGAGCTGTTACAGTCCGCAGAGCCCTCCCCACAGACCCCAGGACCTCGGCAGTAACCGCTCTGGGGTCCCATGGGATGCCCAAGGTCAAGGTCAGGAGCGAGCGGGGCGGCACTTGGGGCCCGGCCACCCTGAGGTCACCCACGAGGAGGGAGAGCACTGCCTGCAAAGGTCCCTGCTCTTCAGCCTTCAAGACGACAGCCGCCAGGGCCTGACAGGGCCAGAGGCGACTCTGGAACCTGGGCTTGTCCACGCTCTGCTCTGCCCCCGGCACTGCCCAGCACAAAGCAGCACCTGGTGTCCCTCCTCCCACTGCACGGGAGCTTCCTCCCTCCCCACCCGGTGCTTCTGTGCTAACAGCACGTTCCTCAATGGACGGAAGTGACACAGGGCACCACGAGCAGAGGGTCACCCCAGCGCCCCTGACCCCGGGCCAGTGGATGCTCAAGTCCCTTATAGGACTGGCAGAGCATATGCTAGTAACCTACCAGGCCCAGCTGGCATGCCAAATCATCGCCACGTGACTCAGGACACCGGCAGGACGTGACGTGTGCCGTCCTGCATCGTGGGGAGACCCACGGTAACAAGAGCCCCTCTATGGTCAGTGCAGATGTAACTTTGCTTCCTGCAGATATTCTCAGCCTACAGCTCGCTGAACCCGCAGACGTGGACGCTACAGATCTGCAGGGCTGTCGCTGACTCCTCGTCTTTTATTTCTGACTCAATCCTGATGGCGTGCAAATCGAGCCGCTCGTTACCAGCAATGCACAGTGAATTAGGGATGTCCGAGTCGGTGCGTTTGTCAAAGACCGAGGATTTGGGGGCCCGCCATGGCTGAGCCTAACCCTGGGTGGCAGGGACTGTACAAGCAGGCAGCTGTGTGTCTCCTGGTGCTACCGACGGCCAGCTGCTTGGTGACACTTAGGAGAAGGACTTCCTGCCTTTGATGTCCACTTCACTGCTCCCTCATTTATTTGAAGGGCCACACACTTAAAAAGAGACCTCGGAGGAGTCCAAGAAGAGCCAGATACCACCTTTCACACTCCACTCCACGCTGGGAGAGCAGAGGTCACAGTGCGAGAGGTAAGACCCACGCAGGAAAGCAAGGAGCGTCAGTGCACACACAGTACACAAAGCAGGCTCCGGGGTTAGCCCACATTGCCATTACCTGTACACGCACATGCGTCAATTAAAAAAAACCTCCCAGGGCCAGTCTCCAAAGCATGACCACCTCCATCAGTCTCTCCACACGCCTTCTGCAGTGAGGGAGAAAGGGTCAGAGTGGGGACGACCGACAGAGCAAGGAGACCAACCGTCAGAAACAGAAAGATTCACTCAGTCTCGCTCCAAATAATCCCAAGACAGGGGAGGGAAGGCCTCGCACCACCCCAAATCCTACAGTCTGACGTATTTCACCATATATGTTTTGCTTCTCCTCTCAGAATAATAAAAAGAGGAAGAAAATGAGCAACTGACTCAAAAATCATTTTTGTTGCATGGAAACAGCAATGTCTGGCCTGGGGGGCGGGCACGGGGCTCTCCGGGCGCTCCCGCCACGCCCTCCCACGCAGGCATGCACCACTGCAGACTGCCAACGGCCCTACAGTGCTTCCAGACCCCGGTGCACAGCCAGGGCCAGGCCCGGGCCGCTGAGAGCCGTGCATGGTAGGGACTAGGAGGATCCGAGAGGCTGTGATGAAGCCCAGCCCAGAGAAGCCCGCCCAGACAAGGCGCAGTGGCCGGGGCGGCAGCAGGAAGCGGCGTGGGGGGCTGGGAGCGTGGTTCTGCAGACGTGCACACAGCGGCGACCACGGGCCCACGCTCAGGATGGGCGCGCATTCCTGCACGGCTGCTGCAGCTCCACAGGCACTCACACCCACTCAACCAGGAACCAGCAGAAGGCAAAAATGGACGCCGTGGCTTTGCAAGCTCTGGACGGACGGGAGGCCGCGAAGAGATGGGGCAGCCCTGATATTTAGAAAGGAAGTAGCCAAGAGATAGAGCCGGAGGCCACAGCTTCCACCCAGACATCACCGGGGAACAGACACGCCTGGCGCGTGAGCCACGAAGAGGCACGTGAACTGCCCCCCCAGCTCAGAGGGAAGCGGCCAGGGTCTAGGCTGGCGGTGTGGGGGGTTGGGGAGAAGTGATTTTTCATGTTTCTTCTGGAAATGTCACCTGCACCCCGCAGATTTGAGGAGGGGAGAGGCCGGCCTGGGACATGCACACACTATCACCTGCTCCCTGGGGAAAACCTGCAGGCACCACCCACGGAGCCAGGCAGGGCAGGTGCTGAGCCAGGGTCCAGACAAGGCCTCTCACTGACACTCTGCACTCCCTGCCACAGCTTTCAAGTTCTCCCTCGGTTCCTCACTTTGAAACCAGCACCAGAAGCCACTTGCAGAAAACACATCCCCATCTCCCTTCCCGCCCGAGCCTGGGACCCAGCACTGCTGTCTGCAGGGGTGCGGTCCTCACGCCTGCACGCCCGAGCCTGGGACCCAGCACTGCTGTCTGCAGGGGTGCGGTCCTCACGCCTGCACGCCCGAGCCTGGGACCCAGCACTGCTGTCTGCAGGGGTGCGGTCCTCACGCCTGCACGCCCGAGCCTGGGACCCAGCACTGCTGTCTGCAGGGGTGCGGTCCTCACGCCTGCACGCCCGAGCCTGGGACCCAGCACTGCTATCTGCAGGGGTGCGGTCCTCACACCTGCACGCCCGAGCCTGGGACCCAGCACTGCTGTCTGCAGGGGTACGGTCCTCACGCCTGCACGCCCGAGCCTGGGACCCAGCACTGCTGTCTGCAGGGGTGCGGTCCTCACGCCTGCACGCCCGAGCCTGGGACCCAGCACTGCTGTCTGCAGGGGTGCGGTCCTCACGCCTGCACGCCCGAGCCTGGGACCCAGCACTGCTGTCTGCAGGGGTGCGGTCCTCACGCCTGCACGCCCGAGCCTGGGACCCAGCACTGCTGTCTGCAGGGGTACGGTCCTCACCCTGCACGCCCGAGCCTGGGACCCAGCACTGCTGTCTGCAGGGGTGCGGTCCTCACGCCTGCACACCCGAGCCTGGGACCCAGCACTGCTATCTGCAGGGGTGCGGTCCTCACACCTGCACGCCCGAGCCTGGGACCCAGCACTGCTGTCTGCAGGGGTACGGTCCCCACGCCTGCACGCCCGAGCCTGGGACCCAGCACTGCTGTCTGCAGGGGTATGGTCCCCACGCCTGCACGCCCGAGCCTGGGACCCAGCACTGCTGTCTGCAGGGGTACGGTCCCCACGCCTGCACGCCCGGGGACAGGCTCAGGGCTCAGGACGAGTCTGCACAACATAGCTCGCTCCTACTTTTGATCTGAAAATAAATACTTTCATCTAAGGCTTCTGCAGCTAGAACTCGGCCATTGAAGAAACAACAGGAGGAGGCCAGGCTCCCAGAATGTGAACCGGGGCTTGGTGGGCGCTCACTGTCCCTTGTCATCACCTGTCATTCTGCGGGCGCATTTACGGCGCGCTGCCTGGCTCTCCCATCCTCCGCTTGGATCTCAGTCGGCACGCGGCTACTCGCTGGGTCTCTAATTGTTTTCATGTTGATTCCTTAGAGCCGCCTCCTCCAGGCACCGAGAGCGGAGCGGTCTGGTCTCCGCGTGAACTCCATAGAGAAGGACGCAGGGGCAGGTGCTGGCTTCGTGGTGAAGACACCACGTCCCACACCAGAGCTCCGGTTCAGTCCCCAGCTCCGGCTCCTGGTCCCAGCTTCCTGCTAATGCACACCCTGGAGGCAGGAGTGATGGCTCAAGCAGCTGAGCGCCTGTCACCCACGTGGGAGACCTGGCTTGAATTCCTGGCCAGCGCAAGCATTTATGGAGAGAAGCAACAGACGGAGTTCTGTCTGTTTACTGTGTGTGTGTGTGTGTGTGTGTGTGCGTCTCCCTGTCTCTTTAAAAGGAACACAGACGCACAAAATAAATCATACACAGCCTATCACACTGAGCTTCCAGTGACAAAGCTGCCAGGCTTGCTCTCAACAGCTCATACAGCTTCACGGAGGGGCCGTGAGGACGGCCCAGGCTTGCAGGGACAAGGGACTTGACAGGTCTTCCCAGCAAGACGGCACTTACGCAAAACATCAGGAGGGTAACTCAACAGCAACCACAGCAAAAGCCAATGAATACATGAGCAAAGGACTTGGCGAGGCATTTCAAAGAAGATATTGAAACAGCCAAGAAGAATATTTTAGAGATCAAAAATAGAGGCCAGTGTTGTGACATAGAAGGTAAAGCCACCACCTCCAAACCCGGCATCCCATGTGGGCACCAGTTCTAGTCCCGGCTGCTCCACTTCCCATCCAGCTCCTGCTGTGGCCTGGCAAAGCAGTGGAAGATGGCCCAAGTCCTTGGGCCCCTGCACCCATGTGGGAGACCCAGATGTAGCTTCTGGCTCCTGGCTTTGGCCTTGCCCAGCCCCAACCTATGCAGCCATCTGGGAAGTGAACAAGTGAATGGAAGCTCGCTCTTTTTCTCTCGCTCTCTCTCTCTCTCTCTCTCTCTGTGTTCCTCTCTGCCTTTAAAATAAATAAATAAATCTTTTTTTAAAAAATAAAAATAGAATGGCATGTGACCCAGTAATCTGACTTCTAGGCATACACCCAACAGAAGTGAAAATAGACTCGTGAAGAGACATTTACGCATGCCTGTTTAGCACAGCGTCATTCTTGTTTAAAAAATTATTTATTTCCTTGAAAGGCAGAGTTACAGAGAGAGGGAGAGACAGAGACAGAGAGAGGTCTTCCATCTGCTGGTTCACTCCCTAGATGGCCACAACGACGGGGCTGGGCCAGGCAGCTCCTTAGCACAGCAATGTTCTAACAGCCAGGAGACAGGAGCAACCGAAGTGCCCAGCAGCGGATGAACAAAGGCAGAACAAAGGCAGAACAAAGCGGATGAACAAAGGTGGAGCACACCCCGAAACACGTTCCAGCCTCAAAGAGAAGAGGACCCTGTCGTGTGCGTCTACATGGCTAGAACTGGAGGGCCTTAGCTAGCGGAACAATGCAGTCCCCAAAGGAAAACTGCTCTGCAAGTCCACTCACGCACTATCTAAACCAGCCAGCTCTCAGCAGGTGGGACCGGGTTGCCAGCGACCTGGGGGGGTAGGCGAGGGAGGCGTCTCCATGCATTTCATGAAAAAGTTCCAGAGACTTTGGCACAGCCACGTGCACACGGTGAGTGCTGCTGTCTGTCCACTTCACACCGGTGCAGATGGCTAGCTTTATGGTCTACGTGTTGACCACAAACCGGGGAACAGAAAAGGCCCCAGGAAAGTGGATGCTGTGGGATGCCTCGACTTTTCTCCAGCACCCACAAGGAGTGGCTTAGGGGGTGCCTGACGCAATGCTAGGGTCAAACACAAGTGCATTCGCTGAGACGGAACGGTTCCGGCACCAGGACCCACGAGTGCTCCGGCATCAGGACCCACGAGTGCCCCGGCACCAGAACCCATGAGTGCCCCGGCACCAGACCCACGAGTGCTCTGGCACCAGACCCACGAGTGCCCCGGCATCAGGACCCATGAGTGCCCCGGCACCAGGACCCACGAGTGCCCCAGCACCAGACCCACGAGTGCCCAGGCACCAGGACCCACGAGTGCCCCAGCACCAGGACCCACGAGTGCTCTGGCATCAGGACCCACGAGTGCCCCGGCACCAGACCCACGAGTGCCCAGGCACCAGGACCCACGAGTGCTCTGGCATCAGGACCCACGAGTGCCCCGGCACCAGAACCCATGAGTGCTCTGGCATCAGGACCCACGAGTGCCCCAGCACCAGGACCCACGAGTGCCCCGGCACCAGGACCCACAAGTGCTCCAGCGCTCCCTTCTTGGTTCCGTTGGCTAACTCTTCCCCAGGTCCTCACTGCTGTCCACGAGCCCAGACGACCCCTCCTTGGGAGGGATGTGTGGGAAGGCAAGACTCCATCTCACCCCCGGGAAGCAAGTCCTCAGGCGCCGCGGGGTTACCCTCCCAGGGGGCCAGGAAATGTTTGCAGAGGCCCAAACAGGCTGCAGGCTCAATGCCCGTAACAGCCTCTCGTGTCCTCCAGCCACCAGGCCGCCGGCCCACCCCGCGTGCTCGGGTCAGAACTGCAGGCCTCCCTTTGATTAAGACCAGGGTCAGCCCTTCTTCTTTCCCCAGAATGACAGACGACAGTTCTGGCCCCTCCAGGGCCAGGCCATCCAGCTGGGGTCAGGCCACCAGGGCTGGAGGAATGCGGCGGCTTGGAGAGGGGCCAGGGCCTGCAGAGCCGGCGGCGAAAGGACTGGAAGTCAAGGCCGAGAGCGGCGTGGAGGGAAGCCGCCTCGGGACCTGCGACCGTCTCCAGTGGGGAGGCCGCGGGAGGCTGGTGACGGCATCCAGCTGCTCCCTCCCACCCTCTCCTGAGCGGCCCGACCAGGGGGCCTCGCTCCCTGGGCTCCACGGCCCTGTCTCCCCCGGGAAGGAGCCCAGGAAAACCAACCGCTCAGCTTCACAGAAGGAGCGGCCAGACCTGGCCTCCTGTCTTGGTCTCGCGGCCCTGTCACAAAACCTCCCTCCAGCCTCCCAGGGAAGCAGAGGCGCGAGGGAGTCACAGCAGGGGCTGCTGGGAGCTGTGACCCAGGACAGCTAGCGGCCCCACAGCGAGGCCACAGCGAGGCCTCTCAACCACCTTCGTACCGGGCTGCAAACAGAAACGACTTCAGTTAGAGCAACACAGCCAAACCCTCGGCCGCAGCCGTGCGGAAGGCCTTCCCTGTCGCCCGAGGCCGACAGAACCTTCTAGGAGGATGGCACTGTCCTCGCTGTACTTGCCACACCGCGGCTAGTGCCATCCGGGTTCCTGAGCGCTCGGAACATGGCTGGTGAGGCTGAAAAGCCGCGTTCTCACTTTAATTTAGATGCACCTGCTTTCCCTTCTCGCTCCTGGTCTCTCCGTCAGGGCAGCCATGGGGCAGAACACGGCACGTGCGCTCCAGAAGCCAAACAGATGACTGGCTAGCAGTAACGTGTTGAGAACAAGCATTTCGCGTAGGAATTAGGATACCGGGGCTCACTGAAGAGCACCTACGTTCAGCCCCTGGCTCCACCACCGACTCCAGCTTCCTGCAAACACAGACCCTGGGAGGCAGCCAGCCATGGCTCAACTAATGGGGTCCCTGCCACCCCCGTGGGGGACCCACATGGAGTTCCCAGCTCCTGGCTTCAGACTGGCCCAAGCTAGGCATGCGAGGAGTGAACCACTGAATGGGGGTCCTCTCTCCCTCTCCAACAAAATAGAGTAACAACATGCATTTCATTCAGCATCTTATTGTGTAGGAATGCATGGGAACGAACTATGGACTAATCTCAAAAATATTCAGAGTGAAAGAAGACGGACGAGCACACACACTGTAGGGTTACATTTATACAAACGTGCAGAGAAAGTGCAAACTGTGTTGGAAACCAGCCACGGCAGGGATCTCCTGGAGAGGGGGAAGGAACTCCTGGGGATGTGGGAAACACTGCTTCTCTGGGCTGCGTTACACAGGTGTGCACAGCTGTGAGACCCACACTGTCATCCTCAGACTCGTACTTCACATAAATTATTCCCTGACATAAAAAAGACACCAAAACCATGCGGGTAATGAATGAGATTTACGAGGTACATTTTATTTGTCATCTTTCAGCAGCCACACTGAGAGCCCTGGGAAGGCACTGACATTTGACAGAAAAGAGAAGAAAAAACAAGCCATCTGTTACGCAGCGGTGCAAGCATGCAACCTCCAGGCCATGTCCGCGCCCTGCCACCCCGTGTCCCCAGCAGGTCAAAGTCTCTGGTTCTCAGCGCACTACCCGCCCAGGGCACCCCTGAGGCCTTACCAACACGTGGCCGTCGGCCTTGGGCTGCCGGGCCAGGCTCACTCCCATCCACTCATCGTCCCGGTCTTCCCGACACGTCTTCCCACAGGGCGCGCCCCGATTCCTTGCTGCGGGGAGAAGAGAAGAGTCAGGCTGGGATGAGGAAGGACCTCGGCTCTGCAGAGGGCGGCCCACAGTGTGGCCACGAGGCATGAAGCAGCTCCGGCACCACCTACGCTGCTCCACTCGGCCACGTGTTCTTGGCGAAGGGCTCAGGGTTGGTGTGGACAGCGCCTCCACCCGTGAGGTCCCGGGAACGTGTGGCTCACAGCCAGGCTCTGAGGGGCACCGGAGGGCACCACAGACACCTGTCTTTTTCTGCTAAGGGAAATCAACGCGACTCTTTGTTTTAAAAACAGTCATTGAGGGCCTGGTGTTGTGACCTGTGCTATAGCAGGTAAAGCCACCACCTGTGATGCCAGCATCCCATACGGGCACCAATTTGATTCCTGGCTACGTTGCTTCCAATCCAGATCCCTGCTAATGCACCTGGGAAAGCAGCGGAAGACGGCCCACGTGTCTGAGCCCCTGTCACCCATGTGGGAGACCCAGGTGGAGTTCCAGACTCCTAGATTTGGCCTAGCCCAGCTCCAGCCATTGTGGCCATTTGGGGAGTGAACCAGCAGATGTATGATCTCTCTCTCTCCCTCTCTCTCCCTCTCTCTGTAACTCTACCTTTCAAATAACTAATATTTTTTAAAAACCAGTCATTAGAAGATCTAGATTGGAAAGGAATCAAAGTGACAATGGTAACAAAAACAGCCCCTGCATATTGGGAACCTGCTGTGTGCCAAAGCAGTCCTCCATCAGCTCACGCTGTCACTCAGGGCTGTCGCTGTGGGGAGTGGGGGGCACCTCAGTCTCGATTTCACAGGACATTCCCAACAAGTCCCAGATGGGCTTTGAACCCAGGCTGACTCATCCAACTCAAGAGGTATTTTCCATGAGACCAAAGTGAGCTTTTAAAAGCATTTGCCTGATCGTATCTTTCCCTACGTAAGATATAAAAGCTGAAATCTACTTTAATGACCTCCCCCCCACAACATGCATAGAATAAAACCCCAACTCCTCACCCTGGTCAGCCCAGCCTTTCTCGCCAACCTGCTCCGCTCCGCGTCCCCTGCTCCCTGCCCCAGCTACGCTGCCTTCTGTGGTGCACCTCTGAGCCTGCCCAGCTAACTGATGTGTGTCTTTCCAGGCACGGAGGAAGGTCCCCAGAGGGGCCTCTCCATCTCGATTGGATCAAAGGCCTGACTTCCCTCGGGCCTGCTCTCACTCACTCATCTGGTTTAATCTCTCTCTGGCCCACGGAGTTTCAAGACCTAGGATGACAGGCTCCTTCTCTGCCTTTTTCACAAGTATATCCCAGTGCTGCCTAACTGGTGTTGGAGAGAGAGAGGGGGAAGGAGAGAGGGATGCATGCATGATGGATGGATGCATGCATGGGTGGATGGATGCATGGTGGATGCTCAGACAGACGGACGAGCAGGTGAATGATCGGGCTACCCGGAGAGGAAAGAGTGAAGTGTGAGGGTGCAGACCCCACTTCTGCCTTGCCAGTGACGAGCACCCACCTCGAGCCATGTCCAGTTCGGTGCATCTCCGGTCAGGGTTGGTGTGGATTCGGCACTTAAACACAGCCCCCGGGGACTTCACTGAAGTGCTGTATTTGGAATCTGCCTTCGGTGCACCCACGAGGACCCTGCACATCAAGAGGAAAGCATTGGCTGTCACAACCCAGCACCAGAAAAGAGGAGGCAGACGGTTAAATCTTCACCCAGCCACGGGTGGGCCGAGTGAAGGCTTGTCGGGAGGAGGCGAGGGGTCCTCCAGGGAGCCTGTTAGATCTTCCAGCTCCAAAGGTGGCTGGGAACACATCCAACCACCCACAGGTTCCTACCCAGAATCTGTAAGGAACTCCTCGCAAGTCAGTAAGGAGAACACAAACTAGCAAAGTAATGGGAAAAGACTTACACAGATACTTCATGAAAGAAGACAGCCAAAGGGCCAGCAAACACTTGAGAAGGTCCTCAAACACAGCAGTCACCGAATGAGATACCACTCCGCACGGCCCCAGAGGCTAAACCAAAATGCTGAAAGCGTCAAGTACCGACAAGGAGGCAGAGTAACTGGCTCGTTCACTCACTGCTGGGCGAGTATAAACTGTCAAGCTCACTTTGGAAAGCTATGCAGTGGTGTTTTTTTTGGGTTTTTTTTGGGTTTTTTTTTTTTTTTTTTTTTTTGACAGGCAGAGTGGACAGTGAGAGAGAGAGACAGAGAGAAAGGTCTTCCTTTGCCGTTGGTTCACCCTCCAATGGCTGCCGTGGCTGGCGCACCGCGCTGATCCGAAGCCAGGAGCCAGGTGCTTCTCCTGGTCTCCCATGGGGTGCAGGGCCCAAGCACCTGGGCCATCCTCCACTGCACTCCTGGGCCACAGCAGAGAGCTGGCCTGGAAGAGGGGCAACCGGGACAGAATCCGGCGCCCCGACCGGGACTAGAACCCGGTGTGCCGGCGCCGCAAGGCGAAGGATTAGCCTAGTGAGCCGCAGTGCTGGCCTATGCAGTGGTTTCTAACAAAGCTGCACACCTACCTACCCCATGGCCCAGTAATTCTACTTCTAGGAATACACCCAATAGCACACATACATCTACCGGGAGGCGTGCACACAAATGGTCAGAGCTGAACACGCAATAGCCAAACATGAAAAGAAACCCCAAGGCCTATCAGTGCTAGAGTGGACAGGTAAAGTGAGGCATAGTGACACAACAGGATTCCACAGGGATACAATGGAACCCTAGAGTAACACAACAGAACTCTATAGTCATACAATGGAACTCCCTAGTATACAACAGAAATCCACAGTAATACAACAGAATTCCAACAGTAAGACAAAAGGACCCTACAGAAATACAATAAAATTCTATGTTAATACAATAGAACTCCATAGTAACACAACTACCTACAATAATACAATGGAACCCTACAGTAACAACAGAACTCTAAATTAATACAATAGCACTCTACAGTAACACAACAGAACTCTACAGGAACACAACAGAACTCCAGAGCAACACAATAGAACTCTATATTAATACAATAGAACTCAGCAGTAACACAATAGAACTCTATGTTAATACAACAGAACTCAACAGTAACACAACAGAACTCTATGTTAATACAACAGAACTTCATAGCAACACAATGGAACTACAAAGCAACACAACAGAACTCCATAAGAACACAACAGAACTCTATATTAAAACAATAGAACTCAATAGTAACCCAAGGGGCCGGTGGTTAATCCTCTGCCTGCAGCACCAGCATCCCACATGGGCACCAGGTTCCAGTCCTGGTTGCTCCTCTTCCAGTCCAGCTCTCTGCTGTGGCCCAGGAAGGCAGTGGAGGATGGCCCAAGTGCTTGGGTCCCTGCACCCCATGGGAGACCAGGAAGAAGCACCTGGCTCCTGGCTTCAGGTCAGCATAGTTCCGGCTGTAGTGGCCATTTGGGGAGTGAACCAATGGAAAGAAGACCTTTCTCTCTGTCTCTCTCTCTCACTGTCTATAACTCTACCTGTCAAATAAATAAAAAAAAAATAGTAACACAAGAGGACTCTGTTAATACAATAGAACTCCATAGCAACACAATAGAACTACATAGTAACACAACAGAACTCCATAGCAACACAATAAAACTACATAGTAACACAACAGACCTCCATAGGAACACAATAGAACTACATAGCAACACAACAGACCTCCACAGGAACACAATAGAACTCTATTAATACAATAGAACTCAACAGTAACACAGGAGAACTCTATGTTAATACAACAGAACTCCATAGCAACACAACAGAACTCCATACTAACACAATAGAACTCTACAGTAACACATCAGAACTCTTCAGTATTATAGCCAGTGAACATTACCTGCACCCACACAGATGAGCCTCACAAAGAGAATATTAATACTCCAGACACAAAGCATACTCACAGGCCCATTCACCTCAAGTTCAAAAGCAGGCAGAATTCAGCTGTGGTGTTAGAAGCCAGGGTGATGACTACTTCTGGGGAGGAGAGGGGTTGTGATTAGGAAGAGCTGGCTTCAGAGGTGCTGAGAATGTTCTATTTGTCAACCTGAGTGGTGTTTACCAAAATCTGGTCATCTACCTAATTGGAAATGATAAGAGCTCTTTTCTGGATATGTGCTCCATTTCAATTTTAAAAAAAAAGTAAGAAATTCAGGAGCTGGTGCTGTGGTGCAGCAGGTGAAGCTGCCACTGACAACGCTGGCATCCCACATTAGAGCACCAGCTCCCGTCCCGGCTGCTCCACTTCCCATCTGGCTTCCTGCTCATGCGCCGGGGAAGACAGCAGCTGATGCCCAAGCACTTGGGACCCTGTGACACATGCAGGAGACCCTGATGGAGCTCCCGGCTCCTGGCCTCAACCTAGCCCAGACTCTGCCACTGTGATCATTCGCAAAGTGAACCAGCCGATGGAATCTCTCTCTCTCTCTCTCCCTGCCCTTCTCTCTGCTCGCTCGCTCTCTCTCTCTCTCTCTGTCACTCTGCCTCAAATAAATAAATCTTTTTTTTTTTTAAATAGGAAATGTAGAGGTCCTGTTTCTCTTCTGCCTGTCCCTTCCCTTCTCGCCACCACCCTCCACCCAAGCACTCACACAACATGTGCATTTAGGAGAGAGCAGGAACTACACAGCACAGCCTGGTATTGAAACTGCAACATCTACCCCAATGCACAACAGGCAGACCAGTTCACACACAAACCTCGGCAGGGACGAAGCTCTGCACAGCGCACCTGGAGCAGGGAAGCTGCCTGGGGTGGGCCGCCCCACCCAGCAGGGGCCTGCCCTGGCCAGAGCGAAGAACCAGACAGGCCAAGAAGGCTTTGGGCCCAAGCGAGGGCAGAGCTCGGGGGAACAGCAGCAGGCTCCCCTACAGATGCTACAAGAACTCTCTGGCCCTACAGTTCCATCATTATACAGTGTTTCCGGAAAGTAGTCAACTGAAGATCTACAGCAAAGAACCCAAAACAACACTCATCAGGCAGGGTCTGTGCTGAGCCAGGAGCCAAGTGGAAAGGTCTTGTACAACGAGACTTCAAACAAAATCCACACAGAGGCTCAAAGAGGAAACTGCAGCCCTGTCCACTGAGGACATGGGCTGTCCCCATCCTGAGCCGCCTGGACAGGAGGTGGCACTCACCCCATAAGGGAACGGGCGCGTCACGAAGCAGACTGGAATAGGGCGCGTCTTCCCGACGGCCTCTGGGCATGTGGAAAGCTTGGCCCAGTGCCCTCACTCTGCCCGCCACGCCACCTTCATCGTGTGTGCAGTCCCCCCGCCCCGGGTCTCTAAATGTCACTGCATCCCCACACACACACCGGCTGGGCACGGGGAGAACAGACAAGGTCCCCACATCACACCACAGAGGTTGGGGCCTTGCAAGCGGGACCTCAGCAAGGCAGAGCACAGGGGACATCGTCACTAACCGCGATCAGGGACCCAGTATCAGGGGTCACAGCCAGGCCTCTGGGTCCTTTCTGGTCCTTTCTGAATTCCCACTGTCGGGCCGGCATCACGGCACAGCAGGAAAAGCTGCTGCCTGGGACATCAAACAGCCACTGGTTTGTGTCCCGGCTGCTGCACTTCTAGTCCAGCTCCCTGCTAATGGCCTGGGAAAAGCAGTGGAAGACGGGCCCCTGCACCCATGTGGGAAACCCAGATGTATCTCCTGGCTCCTGGCTTCGGTATGGCCCAGTCCTGGCCTGTGAGGTCATCTGAGGAGTGAACCAGTGGATGGAAGACCTCTCTGTCTCTATCTCATCCTCTCTCTTTCTAAGTGACTTTCAAATAAACAAATATTTTAAAAGCTCAACCCCTCAACCGTCCGAGGACATGCAGGGCCCAGGAGACTGAGCCCCAGGAGGGCCCCTTCCCAGGCCAGCCTTCCAGGGGCTCTGCTGGGTCTGAGTGTGTGCCCCCAAGAGTTCGCCAGTTGGAAACGCACCCTGCCACCTCCTGCGTTAACCGTATTTGGAGGCGCGGCCTGGGGGAGGTCCTCAGCCCCCATGCTGGGATTAGTGGTTTTCTGAGAAGGGGAGGGGAGACCCGAGCTAGCAGCTGGCTCTGTCCCCCACGTGAAGTCCTCGCCGGGTCATGACACAGCGAGGAAGCCCTCCCAGACCCGGAGCCGAGGCCAGCGCCTCTAGAACACTCAGTAAACCCCTGCGCTTGCCACGTCAGCGCTGTGTGGAAGCCAGTTACACCTGCAGAGACGCGCAGGCGCGGGCTGTGCTGGGCCTTTGAGGACACTCTCCTGGGGTGTGACAGGCGCCAGGCCCCCAACAGCGAGGGCAGCTCACACCCTCCGCCTCGCGGCTGCAGGACCACCAAGCAGAGACAGCACTGGCACCCACAGCCCCTCGGCACCCTCCCCAAGCAGCCTCCCAATGGACCACGCCAGCCACCCTCCCACCCCGGCGGCCCCCAGCTGCTCTGCCGCAGACGCACCAGGGCACACAAAACAAAACCCAAATGGAGGAGCGAGAGCCACCCGCGTTTCCCTCTTGTGGGCTGAGCCTCAGGGCAGGCGGGCAAGCCCAGCGCTGCTGTCCACGGAGCCAGCTGTCCGTAGCAGCAGCAGAGCGAGAGGTCAGGTGCACCTCCGCTGCTGACGCATGCGCAGCCCTGCCAAGGGTCACCGCCAAGAGGGGGTAGCCCCCGAAGTCACCTGCTCTGCCTGAAGACCCTGGGGCCAACTCCAAATCAGCCCCACTGCAGTGAACGACTGCCACTTGGAATTAACCCACGCTACTCAAATCACAAAGAACAAACCAGGCGGAGAACCCATCACACAAAAGGGAAGGGAACCGCCGCCAAGAAACAACCGGCAGCTGGTCTACCTGTCCCCGACCTGGCACTGACACGCTGGAAATCACAGATGGTGCCACCGCTCCCAATTCACACACACAGACTGCAGGCTGTCCAGGGAGGAGGGACCCGAGCGCTTCACTCCCGTGACACAGGGCAGACATTCCTATCAGAAAGAAAGCAGCGAAGAGACTAGCCGGACTATCCCCGTCCACGCCCGAGGCACAGAGTAGTTCTGACAGCAACGGCTGATCCCCACCCTGATAAAACCCTCCGGACCAAATCTGCAGTCAGCTGAGAAGATTCTGCCCAAACCCTGTGCAGCGGAAACTGAGACGAGAGGTAAAGAAGGGTTTGTGCACATGCGCAGGACTCTCGGCGGGGGCATGCAGAGAATGGCTTGCAGCCCCGTGTCTGCAGAACACTGCGGCTTCCTCTGGGCCCGCCGTCCAGCAAGTCTGCCGCTGCGGCCGGCCCACGGGCTGTTGGCCAGGCCGATCCCAAGAGACAGAGGGAGTGCGGGGGCCCAGGGTTCAGGAGAAGCCACTGAAAACATGCCGTTTGGTTTTGCACTATCTTCTGAGTTAGACAACCTGGCCGCTTCAAGCATCCCCCAAAGTCGGCCCTGGGACTCCTGATGAGACAGTTTCTCTCCTCTGCACAGTCTATGCAGAAAGGGCCAGAGTGCCCCCACCACCAGGCTCCCCTTAACAAAGGCCTCACTGGGGCCGGCGCTGTGGTACAGCAGGTAAAGCCATCGCCTGCAGCGCCAACATCCCATTTGGGCGCCGGTTCAAGTCCTGGCTGCTCCACGTCCAACCCAGCTCCCTGCTAATGTGCCCAGGAAGGCAGCAGAGGATGGCCCAGGTCCTTGGGCCCCTGCACCACAGGGGAGACCTGGAGGAAGCTCCAGGCCCCTGGCTTTGGCCTGGCCCAGTCCTGGCCATTGCAACCATTTGGGGAATGAACCAGGGGATGAAGATCTCTCTCTTTCTCTGCCACTAACTCTGTGTGTGTGTGTGTAACTCTCTGCTTTTCAAATAAATAAAATAAATATCTTTTACAAAATGAATAAATAAAGGCCTCACTGATTCTCCTCTGTGCTTGTGGTCCTCAGAGCAGCAGCCCACGGCACACCTGCCGGCTGGCAGGAATGCAGAGTCTCAGGCCCCAGCCCCGCCCACTGAATCAGACTGGGCGTCTCATCGTGACATGTAGTCGAAGGAGTGCCACACACCACCTGTCCCAAGGAAAGATGACCACGGTCACCTGCAGCCACGGTGACCAGACTGCCCTAGAGACGTTGGTTACCCCCGCCATCCCCAGCGAAAGACGCTGCCCACTTCCAAGGCATCTTAGAGACCATTGCTTTACTCAGGACTTCCAACTGGGGCCACTAGCATGGCGCAGGCTACTGGGCCACACTCATCACGGGCAGTGTCTAATTCAGGCTTCCCAGCAAACCCGTGGGAGATGCAGATATGAGTCCCACTTCACAGAGCAGCAGGTGGGCAGAGGTGGCTACAGGACTGTCCCAGTCCACGGCTCATCTTTCTATTTTTTTTTTTATTTAAAATGTATTTATTTATTTGAAAGTCAGAGTTACACACAGAGAGAAGGAGAGGCAGAGAGAGAGAGAGAGAGAGAGAGAGAGAGGTCTTCCATCTGCTGGTTCGCTCCCCAAATGGCCACAGTGGCTGGAGCTGTGCCGATCCAAAGCCAGGAGCCAGGATCTTCTCTGGGTCTCCCACGTGGGTGCAGGGGCCCAAGCGCTTGGGCCATCTTCTACTGCTTTCCCAGGCCATAGCAGGGAGCTGGATGGGAAGTGGAGCAGCTGGGACCTGAACTGGCACCCATATGAGATGCTGGCACTGCAGGCAGCGGCTTTACCTGCTACGCCACAGCGCCGGTCCCACAGCTCATCATAAGGTGCCAAGCTGCACCGTGCACAGCAGCCGTTTGTGCGTCACCCACTCCCTGTACAGCACACCCCTGAGAGCCAGGAAAGAGCAGGAACCAACAGGGGCCCGGTGCCCACTCCCTGGGTGACAGCGGCTCATATGTGCCCAAGAAAGCCCGAGTGAAGCTCTGTGGACCCTGATTTGGAAGCTGCCTCCCGCCAGGAACAGGCGGAGGTTGGGAACAGAAAGGAAGCCTTCCTCCTCCTCCCCCTGGAGCTCAGGGGGTCCCAGGGATAAGTTTCCTAAAACAGGGACATTGCTGGCATGGCACGGCTCTCCTTGCAAACGTGGGCCCATCTGTCCTCTGCCGGCACAGTCACGCCCACAAGTCTGATTTCCTGCTTCAGGGAGCCCTAACAGGCAGCCCCTTTGTGTATTCTACTCAGAGGAGCTGTGTGACGGAGCTGGGGGTGAACCGAGGGTGCCTGTGTCCTAGGGCGGGCTCCTTAAAGCCCCCCCCCGACTCAGTCTGGCTGCAAAGCCGCCATTCCTGCTGCCCACGGCGCTGCCCCCCACACCGAACTGGCCCAGCCTGAGGTCAAGTACCTGGAGAGCAGGTGGCCAGTGCGGGCTGAGCCACAGCTGCCTCCCTGGGGAAGGCTGGGAACTCACGGTGTCTCCACTCCCTCCCCACAAAAGCCAAGGCAGCCATTCCACGGGGCGAAATTACAGCCAGACTGAGGGCAGCAATGGGGGATTACAACCTTTAAACCCATTAGGTTTGCTTCCATGCGTTTCATCCAAAGCCAAAGCTTCCCCAGGGACTCCCATTTTGGTTACAAGCACTGTGTGTCCACCATGGGGAAACCCCAGGAATTGAGCCACAGCCCTCGCTGGGCAGCAGCCAGCCAAGGCTTGTGTGCAGGGAGAGCCGGTGCCAGCAGAGCCACCCCTGGCCACACCAAACCACTCCCAGAGGGACGGATGCTTGCCCACTGGCGCTGCGGAAGCTGAACGGCTCGGAAGCTCCTCTTCTTGCATCGGGGAAACTGAGGCTGCAGCTATTTAAGCAGTGGTTACTCACTCACTGCTTCCCAGGGTTTTAAACTATGGTTTCACCTGGATTCTAACATATGTAGGGAAGTATTGTAGGGTAAGAAATGTAAGGAACAAAGGCAATGACACAGGGCTCAAACCCCGCCTCTATCTCTGACGAACCGAGTGACCTCCTACAAGCTAAGGTCTTAACCACTGGGAGCCTCGGTCTTCCTCTTCCCCCAAAGCAGAGGAATAACAATGGACCTCGGGGCCGTGCTGTGCGTAGTGGGTGAAGCCACCACCTGCAATGCTGGCATCCCATAGGGACACCGGTTTGAGTCCCGGCTGCTCCACTTCCGACTTCTGATCCAGCTCTCTGCTATGGTCTGGAAAAACACTTGGGCCCCTGCACCCAGGTGGGAGACCCAAAGGAAGCTCCTGGCTCCTGGCTTCGGATCAGTCCAGCTCCAGCCGCTGCAGCCACTGTGGAGTGAACCAGAGGATGGAAGACTTTCTCTCTCTCTCTCTCTCTCTCTCTCTCTCTCTGCCTCTCTGTAACTCTGCCTTTCAAATATAAATAAATAAATCTTAAAACACACACACACACACACAGTGTACCTCACATGAGCAAAAGAAGGTTTATAAAGCTCCCAGCCTGTAAAAACTTGCCATGGGACTCCAAATCTTATTAAGTTGGCAGGTAGCAATGCCATCTTACTAGTTAAAGTGATCATTTTAAGTTCATAACTGATCATAAAGATAGGATTAAGGGTCAAAGGGATCACATAAATAAGACCAAGCGTCTGCTAAAACTAACTGATAGAATTAAAAAGAAGAGAACAATCCAACATGGGAAGCGGGATACACAGCAGACTGATAGAATGGCAGATTTCCTAAGCAGCACTCTGGCCTCAGAATCAGCCCTTAAGGCATTCATATCTGCTAAAAAGCCCATGAGAATATTTCAAGCATGGAAAGCCAAGACACGGTGGCAAAAAGAATGACCTAAATGAAAAATCTCTGTGAGTGCAATCCCAGTGGAAAGAACAGGCCATCAAAGAAGGAGGTATCTTTCTCTGAAGGGAGGAGAGAACTTCCACTTTGATTATGGCTTTGTCTAAAATAAGGTCAGAGTTTGTGAACTCAAGAGGCTTCCATAGCCTTGGCAGCTCATGACAAGAGCCTCGGGTAATTATTGACGTCATACATAAGCGTGTCAATTGTTAAATCAACAACAGGAGTCACTGTGCACTTGCTCCCTATGTAGGACCTCTGTCCTTAATGTGTTGTACTATGAGAATTAATGGTAAAACTAGTCTTCAAACAGAATTTTATACTTTGTGTGTCTGTGTGGGTGCAAACTGCTGAAATCTTTACTCAGTATAGAGTTCATCTTCTGTATATAAAGTTAATAAAAAATGAATCTTAATGAAGAATGGGATGGGAGAGGGAGTACGAGAGGGGATGGTTGTGGGTGGGAGGGTGGTTATGGGGGGAAGAACCATGATAATCCAAAAGTTGTACTTTTGAAATTTGTATTTATTAAATAAAAGTTTTCTATTAAAAAAATAAAATTAAGCTCCCAGCCTGTTGCCTGGACAAAGTACCTATTCAGAAAAAAGTGAGAATCCTGGGCAGTAAGTGGCCAAACACCTTGACACCCAACTCCAACTCTTGGCAGCACCCCAGGAGCTCACGGTCCTCAGAACCGTGTTCCCTCTCCCGGTGGGTTGGGCAGACTCTTATCAGAATCCACAGAAACCCAGGGGTGAGCAGGATGCTTTCCCCACCTGTAGGAGATTGCAAAAGTGGCCGCGATGCTCCACCCTCCGGGCATCCCTGACTCTTCCAGTGTGGCTCTGCAGCTTTCTCTCTCAAGAGGAAAAGTCTGTCTGCCCTCCTCTTGGTGTGTGCTGGCTCTGTACCAGAAAAGGCATTGTTTGGCTTCTGAGCTTGGGCTTCCAAAGACCATGCACGCTCCTGTCTGTCCTCTTGGCACCCTTCCTGGCCACCGTGGGCACTGGCTCAGGCTGGCCTTTGGGAGGATGAAAGACACACTGAGCAGAGATGAGCTGTCCTACCCCAGCCGGCCAACCAGCAACCCAGAAGCTGACCACACAGTGAAGCCCAGCTGAGAGCAGAAGAACCACCCAGCTGAACCCAGCCTACACTGCCAAACACGGGATCATGCACTAACAAATGGGGACTGGTTTAAGCACCAAATTTTAGGGTGTTACCATGGTAACCAAAGACAGAAACACCCTTAAGCAAGGGCACGTCACTTCTGCAGGGAGCTGGGCCATCACCCACCACTGCTCCTGAGTCCAATGCAACAATCCACCTTGCGGCTAAGAACTACTACGAGGGCTCCTCCGGCCACTTCACCTCCTTTCTGTCCCCCACAGGACTCTCACCAAGACCCAGGACCACAGGCTTCTACTCAGGGCCCTGTTCTAAGGCAGGCAGGGTGGGCTGATGGAGACAGCCCTGCAGAGCGCGCAAGCCTGGAGTCACGCTCAGATGTGGGCTGGCTCCCCTCCAGCCCTGTGACCCTGGATGAGTCTCCCAGCCTCTCAGGCCCTCTTTTTCCTTATCTCTAATAACAGATGCATGGCCCCTCCAGGGCAGTGATAAAGCACATGAGGAACTGACAGGACGGAGAAGGCTCTGAGGTCTATGGACTGCGGTCTTTCATCTGCAAGGCCAGGAGCAGAGAGAAGCGTCAGGGCGCTGCTCCTTCCTCCTCAGGGGCCTGACAGCTTAGACAGGGGACAAAGGGAAGGAGGGTTCACCCCCCAAATGGCCGCTATGGCCGGCGCTGCGCTGATCCCATGGCAGGAGCCAGGTGCTTCCTCCTGGTCTCCCATGTGGGTGCAGGGCCCAAGGACCTGGGCCATCCTCCACTGCCTTCCCAAGCCACAGCAGAGGAGCAACCGGGCCAGAACCGGCGCCCCAACTAGGACTAGAACCTGGGGTGCCGGCACCGCAGGCGGAGGATTAGCCTAGTGAGCTGCGGCACCAGCCTAAATAAATATTTTTTTAAAAAATCCTGATGTCTTCCCATTGGCTGCTGGTGATGATCCTCTTCTCCAAGAATAACGGGGCAAAACGGAAAGTTCTCATCACACCACTACCCCACCTTGGAGCTGGAGACCCGACACTACCTCCCAGACTTATCTGGAGCCTGGGATGAGAGCTAGGGCTCCCACTACAGGCATGGCCTCCCACAACAGGCGTGGCCTCCCCACAACAGGTGTAGCCTCCCACAACAGGCATGCCCCCCCACAACAGGGGTAGCCTCCCACAACAGGCGTGGCCCCCCACAACAGGTGTGGCCTCCCACAACAGGCGTGGCCCCCCACTACAGGCGTGGCCTCCCCACTACAGGCGTGGCCTCCCCACTATAGGCGTGGCCTCCCCACAACAGGCATGTCCCCCACTACAGGCGTGGCCCCCCCACTACAGGCGTGGCCCCCCCACTACAGGCGTGGCCCCCCCACTACAGGCGTGCCTCCCCACTACAGGCGTGGCCTCCCCACTACAGGCGTGGTCTCCCCACTACAGGTGTGGCCTCCCCACTACAGGCGTGGCCTCCCCACTACAGGCGTGGCCTCCCCACTACAGGCGTGGTCTCCCCACTATAGGCGTGGCCTCCCCACTACAGGCGTGGCCTCCCCACTACAGGCGTGGTCTCCCCACTACAGGCGTGGCCCCCCCACTACAGGCGTGGTCTCCCCACTACAGGCATGGCCTCCCCACTACAGGCGTGGCCTCCCCACTACAGGCGTGGTCTCCCCACTACAGGCATGGCCTCCCCACTACAGGTGTGGCCTCCCCACTACAGGCGTGGCCTCCCCACAACAGGCATGTCCCCCACTACAGGCGTGGCCCCCCCACTACAGGCGTGGCCCCCCCACTACAGGCGTGGCCTCCCCACTACAGGCATGCCCCCCCACTACAGGCATGCCCCCCCACTACAGGCGTGGCCCCCCCACAACAGGCATGCCCCCCCACTACAGGCATGGCCTCCCCACTACAGGTGTGGCCTCCCCACTATAAGGCGTGGTCTCCCCACTACAGGCGTGGCCTCCCCACTACAGGCATGCCCCCCCACTACAGGCGTGGCCGCCCGCCTGCGCCCTGGATCTGCAAGAGAGTGGAGGAGGAGGCCTGCAGAACTCTAGTTTATAACCCCAGTCTCCCACTAAAGGGGGTGTCTCAGATCCTTTTGGGAAACAGGCCGAGTATAAACAGACGAAAATGCAGACCTGCACAGAGCATGACCAAAACCGGAGAGACCACACAGGATGAAAAGTGTCTCTCTGTGAGAACACCTCACTGGCTCCTGTGCTGAGCACCGATATTCAAAGTGTGATGAACTCTCATGAACGAATACATCTGAGAAATGTACCAAAAGAAAACTCACTGGGCAGAATGAAGAGAGACATTAGTGTCAGAAATTAGATCGCAGCAGGGTAGGGGTTGTGGCACACTGGGTTAAGCCACAGCCTGGAGTACCTGCGTCCCATATTGGAGCACTTAGGTCAGGTTAGTGCTTCCGATCCAGCTTCCCGCTAATGCACCTGGGAAAGCGGCAGCAGATGGCCCAAGTGCTTGGGCCCTGCCGCCCTCATGGGAGACTTGGGTGGAACTCCAGGCCCCTGGCTTCAGCCTGGCCCAGCCCCAGCTGTTGTGGGCATTTGGGGAGTGAACCAGGTAATGGAAGATATCTCTCTCTCTCTCTCTCTCCCTCTCTCCCTCTCTCCCTCTCTCCCTAACTCTGCCTTTCAGATAAATAAATAAATAAATAAATATTTTAAAAGGAAGGAGGGAGGGAGGGAGGGAGGGAGGGAGGGAGGAAATGAGACCAAAGCAACAGCTGCTCCTGTCATCAAGCCCCCCTGCCTGTGCCCTGCGCTTGGCAGAATCATCTCGCTCCCTGCCCACAACAGCCTGATGGGCGGGGTGGGGGGTGCATTACCTTCTGACCAAGGCTCAAACAGCTGAAGTAGCTAGCTCAGCTCACACAGCTCCTAGGACGCTGCAGAAGGCAGGCTGGGGACAGGGCTGGTGTTGGAGGCCTCCCCCCACCCCGCCCATCCTGGCCCCCGGGCACCTGTCCATCTGGGCAGCCCCCCCGCTGGGCACAGCAATCACAGACCTGCTTGTGGCTGAGGGAGACAGCGACGGCAGCCAGGCACCTCAAGGACCCAGCCTGTGTCCTGCACAGCAAGCTTCCCCACGTGGCATTGCAACACTGACAGCTAGGACGGGGCAGCAGAGGTAAATACGGCAAGGGACGAGCGGAGGGGGAGCAGACTGGTTCCATGCCTTTAAAAATACACTTATTTATTTATTTACTTATTTGAGATGCAAAGAGACAGACAGACAGACAGAGCTCCCATCCACTGGTTCACTCCCCAGATGCCCACAATGGCCAGGGCTAGACGGAGGCAGAAGCTGGGAGCCAGGAACCCAACCCAGGGCTCCCACGAGGGCGGCAGGCACCCAGCTAAGCTGAGCCATCACTGCTGTGCCCCAGGGTCTGCGCTGGGGGAAGCCGGAGGCAGCAGCCAGAGCCGGGAATCGAACGCCAGCGCTCTGACTTGGGATGCAGGCGTCTTAACCTTGATGTACATCCCCATATCTGCGGACAGAAGTCGTCCTCCCGCAGCCTGTTGGCCACTGGTGCGGGAAGCGTGACTCTGGGTTTAATAAAGTTGCAACTCCAGAGGTGAGTCCTAGACACGCCACCACGGCCACCCTCCCCGGCTGCTCTCGGAAATGGGGGGTGGGAGACAGGGGGTCTCACAGTGATTGGGGGAGGGGGTAGGGATGGCGGTCCAAGCAGGTTAGGCAGACACGTGGAATATTCCAGAATGTCCTATCTTCCCATGGACTTCCACGTGCCTGACAGACCCACTCAGGATGAACAGCGCTGGCAAGCAGGACTCCAAACGCAGCGAGTGGGTCGGGAGCAGACTCCACGGCAGCTTCCGCCGGGGCACCATGCGACTGGGGCTCCGGAACTTTCCCAGCGAGTCAGAGCGGGGCAGACCTCTCGAGAAAAACACCCGGGTCTCTGAGCCCAAACTCAGCCCCTGGACCTGACAGGCAGCCGGGCTGGGGGACAAAGCAGAGACCCCGCTCCCCTGCCCAAAAGCCACGTGACCGGAGCACCAAACACCCCTGTACCCCGGCTTCTCTCGCTGTGAACGGGGATAAAATGACAGCCGACTGCTGCAGACTGAACGTTCAGTCCCCCCAAGTTCCTACGCCCAAGTCTTCCCCGATAGTGATGGGATTGCTGCCCTTAGAAACAGGCCCCCAGAGAGCGCCGGCCCGCACCATGTGAGGGCAGGGGGAGGAGACAGGCCCTTGTGTGCCAGGGAGCGGGTGTGCACCAGACCCGGAATCTGTCTTCATCTGGGACTGCACAGCCGCGAGAAATAAAGTTCTGCTGGGTATAAACCACGCGGTCCAGGCAGCTCATCAGAGTGGCCAGCAGGGCTGCTGGGAACACTGAATGAGCAGTCCGTGGGACGCACCTGGCAGGCACCAGGTACCAGCAGGCAGTCTGCCACCGCTGCCGCTGCTGTCACTCACGCACTCGCCACACAAGTCCCGTTTAGCCCCCTAAAAGCCAGGCATCGGGGACCAGGAGGCTCGGGGACCAGGAGGGCTCGGGGACCAAGGGGGCTCAGGGACCAGGGGGGCTCGTGGTTTCAGGACCCGAGCTTTGCCCAAGCTCGGGCTCACTCTCGCTGCGTAAGGCTCCCTCTGGCAAAAACAAAGAGCAGGATAAAACATTTTATTCTGCTTTGGTCGCCTGCCAAATCCACTTGGCTAAAGGGATTTGCGGTTCAGAGACCTCAGTGGCTCCACGTCAGGTGAGCCCCTTCCTCTGAAATCCCTCACCCGAGACCAGGAGAGGCCGGCTGGCAGCGAGAGCGCTCCGGATTCTGCTTCTGGGCCCTGCGAGTCAGTGCCCACGCTCGCCCCCCGCACACACACACACAGGACGGCGCCACGAGCCAAGGCACAGCCAGCCGCCCCCACACCTGCAGGTCAGAGCCTCCTAGCACGGCGATTTGTGTGCGTCGGACTCCAGGGCAGCCGCCAAGGTGTGTCACCTCGCGCTGTCAGCTACAAGGGACAGGCAGGTGACAGCCCCAGCCGCAGCCCCCGTAGGCACTGCGGCAGTGGGCAGCTGAAGCCCCGTGTTCCCCAGGAAGCCCACGGCAGGGGACGGCCAAGTCCGCCCAAGGGTCCCTGCTGAGCTGACTGAAGCTCGCCAGGTCTCCTCTGCAGCCAAGGCCGTCCCTCCCCAACCCCACCTCTCCCCGCGCTGCTCTCACACACCAGTCACCCCTCATCACTCTCTCTCCTAACCTGTCTCAGCCTGTGCGTCCTGGGGATGCACTTGACACAAGCCCCAAAGGTGTGTGCATCTCGGTGCCCACACACACCCGGAAACCGCCCACCAGGGTGACCCCAAGCTCCAGCTAAGGAGCATGACTCCTGTGAAAGCAAAGCGCCTGACCCCTTGTAGACACCCAGCAAATTCCATCGGATGGAATTAATTTCGATTTTTTGAAGTTACATGCAACTCCCTGGGAAGCAGATTCCAAGAACACCGCGGCTGCTTTCAATAAACGTGACGGCAGCGTTTTCCTGGACAAACCAGGACGCAGGGTATCAGAGGGTCCGGTTTCCTGGACAGCGACTTGTCACCAGGGAGTCGGGGCCGGCTGGGACCGGCCTTTCACACCCTCACACTCCGGGGCTGTTAATGCCTGGCTCAGAGCGTGTCTTCTGGTTCCGGAAGGTTCCCCCCTGGGCAAGACATGGCCCCGCCCGTGTTCAGCACCAGCTCAGCAAACAGCACTGTGCCAGCCTCTCAGGATCTTCAGGGAAGCAGCCCAGAAGGCGTGGGAAGACGCTGTCCGGGTCCCCTGGCGACTCAGCCCCACCACGAGCCGCCCCTGCCCAAGATCCTGAGAAAGCAGGCTGCAAGGCATGCTGGGAGTAGAAGCAAGCTCTGCAAAGCCCACATCCAGAAACCCCAGGGAGCAAGGAGAGCAGCCCCCTCCCCTGCAAGCTGGCACGGAGCTCAGCGAGCGGCCACCGCGACGTGACGAGAGGGCGGGGCTGCCACCGCCTTCCCTGGCCGCGTCCTCACAAAGACTGGCAGGGCCTGTGACCTCGGGTACCCGCTCCTAACCCTCACCCCTTGCCCCTGCCACAAGTCTCCCCTCCGCCCCCTGCCTGCGTGGGGACAAACCTCCCCATCACCTTACACCTCACCTGAGGCACCAGACATCAGAACCCTACCACCGTTTCCCCCATCCGACAGGGAGCGCACTGGCCCTCGGCACAGACACCCTGGGGTCCTAGGAATGGAAGGAGCAGGCAGCCCCTTTGGTGGTGCACACAGACATCCTGGGGTCCTAGGAACGGAAGGAGCAGGCAGCCCCTTTGGTGGTGCACACAGACACCCTGGGGTCCTAGGAACGGAAGGAGCAGGCAGCCCCTTTGGTGGTGCACACAGACACCCTGGGGTCCTAGGAACGGAAGCGGCAGGCAGCCCCTTTGGTGGTGCACACAGACACCCTGGGGTCCTAGGAACGGAAGCAGCAGAAAGCCCCTTGGTGGTGCACACAGACACCCTGGGGTCCTAGGAACGGAAGCAGCAGGCAGCCCCTTGGTGGTGCACACAGACACCCTGGGGTCCTAGGAACGGAAGGAGCAGGCAGCCCCTTTGGTGATGCACACAGACACCCTGGGGTCCTAGGAACGGAAGCGGCAGGCAGCCCCTTTGGTGGTGCACACAGACACCCTGGGGTCCTAGGAACGGAAGCAGCAGAAAGCCCCTTGGTGGTGCACACAGACACCCTGGGGTCCTAGGAACGGAAGCAGCAGGCAGCCCCTTGGTGGTGCACACAGACACCCTGGGGTCCTAGGAACGGAAGGAGCAGGCAGCCCCTTTGGTGATGCACACAGACACCCTGGGGTCCTAGGAACGGAAGCAGCAGGCAGCCCCTTGGTGGTGCACACAGACACCCTGGGGTCCTAGGAACGGAAGCAGCAGGCAGCCCCTTGGTGGTGCACACTGTGTGGCTCAGACAGAAGCAGTCCTGTTTCCTTACTGACATCCCCTTTGCACTCCCGGGTCTCCCTCTGATCCCGCCTCGCTCGTCCAGACTGAAGTCGCCGCCGCAGCCCCACTAGCAGCACAGGAAGATGCTCGCCCCGGGCTGCCTGATCCAGCAGCCACTGCCCCGCGCAGCTGCTGAGCGCTGGCAGGAGGCTAGCAGCGACCAGGGACTGAATCCTCCGCTTGTTGAACTTAGGCGCATTTTCTTTGAAACAGTAATACATCTGGCTTGGTGGCAACCGCCTTGAGTAGCTCTCCGGCACGGGCTGGCTGGCTCCTTTCATTCTCAACCTTAACACATTGATCTTGGACCTGAATTCCTCCCATTCCTCATGGAAGGATGCTCTGCCGATGACCTTAACAAAGCAAGACGCCAAGTGCATCTTCCATTTCCGAGCACTTGGGCGCAGGCGTCCCCAGAGAAGGGCCAGGAAGCCCGTCGCCAGAAAGGAAGCCAGTGCACCCCGCCGCGGTGGACGCCGGGACGCCAGGGGTGCCGAGGGAGGAGGGCCGCGGCGGGGAGGATGTGAGCCGGGCTGCGTTTATTTGGATCACAGGGGGCTACAGTTGTCGGCCCTGCAGCTGAGGAATTGGTGGTCCCTGTCTTGGGGAAGGGCACAGAAATGGGCTTTGTCCATGTTCCCTGGCACTCCTGCTGTTGTTCAAAGGATGCCAGGGACTCTGGGGGTGGGAGTTGTGGGAGAGGAAGCCGGCTCTGGGCACACAGACACCCTCTGGGTGTTCTCAGGAAAACAGGAGATTCAGTCGCTTGCATCTCTGCATCCAAACTGACACAAATGTCACTGGATGTGCCGGGGCATGTGCCAGGGGTCATTCTCAGTGTCCGGAGCAAGCGTGCAAGCACTGTGATGGAAGGTGGCTGTGGGGTCGGTCCTCGCTGGGGTACCGCCACAGAAGCCACCAGGGCTCCCGAAAGCAAACTCACCCCCAGCCACTGCGCAGGGACCCAGGACCCCGTGGCCAGTGCCAATTCTGGTTTGCCAAAGAATGGATAGAGACGTTTAGGTAGGGGTTGGAGAAGCACACTTCCCCGTGCTTTGGGGCATGCATCCGGAAGTCCCTCAACACAGGGACCCTCGGCTCTGCCACCCGGTGTCTGGGCTCGCCCCACCCCCTACAGCACACGCCTACCCTCCATACAACACAGTCTTTCACCTGTAAAATGAGGGGGGAGCAGGAAGCAGATTTCCTAAACCACAAAGCAGCAGGTTAGGAAGCTAGAGCAATTTCTCCAAGAAGGGCCCAAGAGCAGGCGTTCGGCACCGAGACCGGGACACCCGCTGGGACGCCCACCTTCCACACCAGAGGGCCTGGGTTTGAGTCCCAGGCTAGTGTGCACCCTGGGAGGCAGCAGGGGATGGCTGACGCAGATGGGTCCCTGACACCCGTGTGGGTGACCTGGATGGAATCCCAGACTCCCAGCTTCAGCCTGGCCCAGCCCCAGTCCACCCCCAGCTGTTGTGGACATTGAGGAATAAACCAGCACACAGAAGCGCGCTCTCTCTCTCTCTCTCTCTCTCTCTCTCTCTCCTTCTCCCCAACAAATGTAAATAAAGGAGTAAATAATTTTAAATGCACACGATGCAAGGCTGACTTAATCTCTGCCTTCACCACCTTCCAGATGTCAACGCACACCGGCCCCTCTTCACGCGTGTGCCCCGGGCTTCCTTGCTCACCCTGACTTCCGTCTGGAAGGCTCCGTGCAGGCCTTTACTGCACTATTCCAAAGGCCAGGGCCTGGGTAAATCCGCGCCGTGCTCTGCAGCACACCCTTCAGTGTCTGGCACTCGGGGAACACAACAGAGGACGCCTCACACCTCCATCTCTGCGCCACAATCCCAACCTCGGGGATTCGCTGGGAGGGGATAACCAAGGATGTCCACAAGGATTCGGCTGCAAGGACGTTACCCCTGCTGCTGCTTCTAATCAAGAATCAGTGCAGCCTCTGAGCAAGTCTGGAAGATGCAAGGCCCGGGAGTACCCAGGAAGAAACCAACAATCAGTTACTAAGTCAGTGACGCGGCCCCAGTGTCTAACGTTAAGGTAGATCCTGATTTCACAGGACCTGGCGTGCGACTGTCTCTAAGAAAACGGATGCACTATTGTGAGTGTAAGGTCAGGAACAAGGCCCGGCGAGGCACCTGCCTACCAAGGGGACGGCCCTGGGCTAAGTCCTGAGGAAGTGCAGGGCACGCCCTCCATAACAGCTGCTCAAGATCAGGAGGAGAGGGGCCCCTTTGGAGACCGGAGGCGCAGCTGCGTGCGCTCTCATGGACCCTAGAAGTAGCCGCCCGGCGTCTCCACCAACACTGCCAGGTCCCAGCCGCGCCCTTCGACCCTGTGCCTGCCCCCAGCCAGAGCTCCTCACAGCACACAGCTCTTCTCCAAACAAAGCAGGCTCAATGTCTTCATGCCCCATCCGCCCCTGACTGCCCACTTACTCCCAGATGAGGGCTTCGACCTGGGAAGGCAGGGGCTTGGCCCCTTTCCCTCCAGGGGCACACAAGCCCGGCGCTCACTGGCCCACCTCTCCCCTCTCCTCTGCAGCCCTCGGGTTCTCCACAGCTCTTCCCGGTGCTGGGAGCCCAGCCCAGTCTGGAGAAGCTAGGAAAGGTGTGCAGTTGCTTTGCTGGGGGGTTGGCAAGCGCAGGATGAGCCAGTCTGGTCTCCAACTCAGCACTGGAAGGGCTACTCAAGGACCCGGAGACCTGGTCCCCTTGGAGGCAGCTCTCCCAAAGAGCCTGACTGCTAACCAGCTGCTGGTCAGGGGCTGAGGACTCGGATCCATCAGCAACCACTCTCCAGGAAAACTGCGTGCTGGGTGCACCGGCCCCACGGGCCACCAACCCCCAGCCTGCTCACTCACAGCCCCCAACCCAGGGGCACGGCCTCCCACGGGAGAGCACCCAAGCCTAGCTTCGCTGGGATGGGAAGGTGACCACTGCCCGCAGCGTCACTGTCTCTAAGCGCTCCCTGGCTGGGGCTGGGTGCCTGGGCCCACCCCTCAGCCACTGGACTCCTGGATCTCCACAGAACCATGCCCCTCTCCCTCGGTTCTGGAGCTCGCCTGCAGGTAGGAGGGCCCACGTGAGAGGAGGCCAACGCAGCCCCAAGAAACCCAGCGGCTTGGGGAGGGGGGTCCTTCGCGGCATCCAGGGGTCTCTCCAGCTCCGCTTCCACGCATCCTGCCCCCGGCACGCGCGCCCGCACACACACAGAGCCCAGGCTGCCCAGCCTCGAGCACGCAACAGCGCTGGAGAGGCTGCAACGGTGCCCGGGAACTCCCTGAATCTGGAGGGCTGCCCCGTGGGGCTGGGGATGTCCGCCCGGTCCCGGCGCCCCCAGGAAGCAGGCGCCTAGGGAGTGCGGCCGGGCGACCGAGGACGCGCCCCGGGCCGGGACCCCGGGAGGCAGGCGCCCGGCCCGTCCCGCTCCGCCCCGCGGGGCCCGGGATCGGCGGCCGAGCAGCGCGCCTCGGAGACATTTAAATCGCCCCCTCGGGACGGCGGCGGGGAAGAAGCCGGAAAGGCGGCGGCGGCGGCGGCCCGGGGGCCGCGCCGGGGAGCGGGGGGCACTCACCAGCGCGTGTGGTCGTGGAAGTGCTCCAGCACCGCGTAGCCGAAGAACGAGCCGGCGGGGCCCTGGAAGCGCACGGGGCGCTGCGGGTCCAAGTTGTAGGCGCCCGCGGGGCTCCCCGCGGCCACCAGCGCCAGGAGCAGCGCGCGGAGCCCCCCGGCGCCCCTCCGCGCCGCCGGGCCGCCCATCCCCGGCCGGCCGCCGCCGCCTCCCCTCTGCCCCGCGAGCAGGGCGCCGAGCGCGCGGGCCGCCGCCGACGGCCGGAGTCCCGGGAGGAGCTGTGCGCTCCGACGCGGGCGCGGGGCCGGCACCGGGGCGGGGCGGGGGGCTGAGCGCGCGCCCGGGGGAAGCGCAGAGGCGGCCTGGAGCGGGCGGCGTCCTCGGAGCCGCGGAGCAGTCTGCGCGCTCGGAGCGAGCGGTCCCGGGCCGGGCGGCGCTGGGCTGCGGAGAGGCGCGCCCGCGGGGTGGGCGGCCCTGCTGGCCCCGGCCGGACGGCGCGGCAGCGCCCCCTGCGGGCCGCGAGCCCCGCGCGCACCGCCCCGGCCCGGAGTGGGGTGCTGGACACTGCGCCGCGCCGCGCCCCGGGCTGTCCCTCTGCGTCTCCCACGCCGCCAACAGGCGCCACAGCGCCCCGGGCGCGGGACGAGGTCGCACGCCGCCCGTGCTGCTCTTGCGGGGAACGGTACCCGCGTGTCCTGCTCCTCGGCGCCCCACGCAGGGGTTCCCTGCGTGTGCTGGTGGCACAGCACCGTCAGCGCCGCCCAGGACCTCCCAGGCGTGCGTTCCTGGGGTCCCGCGCGCTCCGGGGATGCTGACTCAGGAGCCCTGCGGGCCCGGCGCGTGTGTGCTCGTGGCAAAATACGTATTGCACAAAGTCTACCAGTAGGACCACTCTTTCGTTGTGTGGCGGCACCACCTTGCATCTCGGGTACAGCTCCACAACCCAGTCCTCACCCCGGCAACCGCCCTCTTCCTCTGTCTCCATCAGTCTGCAGCTCGCTCCAGGGGAGGTTTGCGGGTGAGCTGGGCCTTGTGAGTTAAGCCGCGGGAGCACCTGCGCCAGTCCCGCTGTGCTTCTGATCCAGCTCCCTGCTAATGGGCCTGGGAAAGCGGCCAAAGGTGGCCCAAGTCCTTGGGCCCCTGTCCCCACGTGGGAGACCCAGAAGAAGCCGCTGGCTTCAGATCCGCCCAGCTCCAGCTGTGGTGGCCATTTGGGGAGTGACCCAGCAGATAGAGGACCTCTCTCTCTCTCTCTCTCTCTCTCTGTGTGTGTGTGTGTGTCTGTGTGTGTGCAATTCTTTCAAATAAATAAATGTTTAAAAAAGAAGAGAAATACATAAAACTATTACTTTCCAGGCTCTTTCGCAGAAGGGGTGCCCATGTAACAGCACGTAGCCAGTGAGATCTGAGCTTATGCTGTTTGGGTGGGGGGCTTCTGGGGAAGTTTCTGGAAGAGAAACAGACTCAGCTGGCCCCTGACTTTGGACCTGCGTCCTTCCCGGTCTGGCCAGACCACGAATCATGGCTGGAGAGGCAGCTGCCCGCAGGGGGACGGCCGGGAGAACCGCAGAGACTGCAGCCCGGCGTCCGAGAGCAGCTGCACCTGCCTTCCTCTCACTGCCCGAGCAAAAGCGAGCATGGCACGGGGCGGGGAGGAGCCAGCGTCCTGAGGATCCCGTCACTGGCAGCCGAGAGAATTCCTTGTTGACTCAACATCGAGTGTGAGTCGAATCTGAAACAGATGCTGCCGCTCAGAAGGCTGTCCCCTCCCCCACCGCGTGCGCACGCGCACACAGGCACGCACAGCTGGACTGCAGCCTGTGCCGGTGTCCCGGCAGGGCAGAGGGCTTGCAGATGTGGTAAAGGCTGCCGACCTTGAGCTGGGGAGATTTCCCAGGCCTGAGAGCCCAGCACCTCTCCTGGCCGTAGTCAGACACACGAGACAACGGGATGGGTCCCTTGCAGGCTTGGACGATGGAGAAAGAATCCAGAAGTCAAGGGGCAGGGAACCTCCACTTGGTCTGTCCCCACCAGGACAGCTGCAGATGGGACTTGAAATTCAACAAATCTACGGCGGGCTAATTTTTCAGTTGATAACCTCATATGGCCTGTGAGTGATGTTCTAATATCCAGTGGTCCCCGGTAGAAGCAGGAAAAGGCAGTGAAATGGGCTACCCCTAGTGCTTCCAGGAACACAGCTCCACAGCTCCTTGAGTGCTGTGCACTGAGAGCCAGGCCCAATCTCTGACCCCCAGACCTGTAATTAACAAATGTCATCTCAAACCCTGTATTTACGACAAGTTGTTACAGCGGCAATAATTAACTAATATACCCTCCCTGATGTGTGTAAAAATAAGTGTGTATGTTTGATTCTTTAAAAAAAAACATAGATTGCATCAGTTTTTTTTTTTTTTTAAGATATTTATTTGAAAGGCAGAGTTACAGGGAAGCAGAGAGAGAGAGAGAGAGAGAGAGAGGTCTTCCATCCGACAGTTCACTACCCAGATGGCCACAATGGCTGGAGCTGCACCAATCCGAAGCCAGGAGCCTGGAGCCTCTTCCAGGTCTCCCACTCAGGCGCAGGGACTCAAGGATTTGGGCCATCTTCTACTGCTTTCCCAGGCCATCAACAGAGAGCTGGATCAGAAGTGGAGCAGCCAGGATTCGAACTGACACCCACATGGGATGCCAGCACTGCAGGCCGGGGCGTTAACCCGCTGCGCCACAGCACCACCCCGCATCAGGTTCTTAAAAGGAAAGACTGTTACTGACAGGTTAAGCACCACTGACGTAAAGCACACGGATTTCCCTCTTTATAAACTAAACTGCACAGGTGACATCAAGTAAACATTGCAGGGCTGGCCTTTGATGTAACAAAGCTCCCAAACCTGGGAGCCCTGGACAGCCCTTCAAATCCGCAGGTTCACACACCCCGACCTGGGTCAGAATCTCTCCGGGGCGCAGTGGGGTAGGCACATCAACCTGCACATCGGACACCGTCAGGAGATTCGGGGAGCAGCCGGGTGAGACTCGGAACCCCGCAGTGCTCTGGAGCAGTGGGCACCGCACTGTGATGGGGTCGGTAAAACTGGGGACCTGGCACCAGCTGAGGGGGACGTCCACCTGCGTCTGCGTGGAACGGGGGTGCTGACACACTCGGAAGCCCCGGGATGCGCTGCCCGGGACAGCATTTTCCAGATGTAAAACTCTCCACATCTATTACTTATTCATGTAATCTGACATCAAGCTGAGCTCAATTTTCGAGTCGCCAGAGTGAGTGTTTCTGTCTCCAGGATGACGAGCTGCAGGGGGAGGCCCACAGAGGTGGGGAGTGCAGATCCGCTTCACCGAACCGCGTCCTCGGGACAGCTGCCCCCTGTCCCACCCTCTGCGGAAACGGTACCCACAAGCTCTGCCTTCCTGTAGTCGCTGGCTTCCACAACGCATCCCAGGTCCCACGCACCACGCTGGCTGCTAGCTGCCGGGCGTGCACTGTCAGCTCACCTCTCCTTGGCCTTTCTACACTCTGTCATCCACTTGCCTGAGGCTAACCTGACTTCCTGGGGCGATGAAAGCCGTGCAGAGCCCCTGTGCCCCAGCAGTACAGATGAAAGGAAGGCCTTGCTGCCCGGACAGAGGAACAGTGACATCATCGAACGTCTGGGTGGAAACCACACCGGTTCTCACAAGCTCTGAGAACAACCTCAGGGTTAATTCACGTGTCTTTTTATTTTCCTTCTCTATCACCTTTTTTTTTTTTTTTAAGATTTATTTATTTGGGCCGGTGCCATGGCTCACTTGGTTAATCCTCCACCTGTGGCGCCAGCATCCCATATGGGCGCCAGGTTCTAGTCCCGGTTGCCCCTCTTCCAGTCCAGCTCTCTGCTATGGCCCGGGAGTGCAGTGGAGGATGGCCCAAGTGCTTAGGCCCTGCACCCGCATGGGAGACCAGGAGAAGCCCCTGGCTCCTGGCTTCAGATCGGCACAGCGCCAGCCTTCGCGGCCATTTGGGGAGTGAACCAGAGGAAGGAAGACCTTTCTCTCTGTCTCTCTCTCTGTCTATAACTCTACCTGTCAAATAAATATTTATTTATTTATTTGAAAGGCAAAGTTACAGAGAGGCAGAGAGAGAGAGAGAGAAAGATCTTTCACTTGCTGGTTCACTCCCCAGATGGCTGCAACAGCTGGAGCTGCACCAATTTGAAACCAGGAGCCAGGAGCTTCTTCCGGGAGTCCCACGCCCGTGCAGGAGCCCAAGGACTTGGGCCATCTTCTACTGCTTTCCCAGGCCACAGCAGAGAGCTGGATCAGAAGTGGGGCAGCCGGGACAAGAACTGGTGCCCATATGGGATGCCAGCACTGCAAGCAGCGGCTTTACCTGCTATACCACAGGGCTGGCCCCCAATTTTTTTCTTATAAATTCATTGATGTTTGTCTGCATTACTTCCTAAATAATAAACTGCTAGGTCAGAGCTATATATCAATACACACTGCTTGGCTCAGTAAGCTTTAAGTTTAATAAAATTTTTCATGAAAAAAGCCTTACACTATCACAGAAAATACACTTAGCTCTTCCACTTGAGAAGGTGCGTGAGGGAGTGATTTCGGGCCCTGTCCCCCCCCCTTCTTTATTTATTTATGTACTTGAAATGCAGAACATCAGAAAGAGAGAGAGATCCTACCCGCCGGCTCACTCCCCAAATGGCCACAACAGCCAGATCTGGGCCAGGCCAAAGCCAGGAGCCCAGAACTCCATCCGGGTCTCCCCGGTGGGTGCAGGGGCCCAGGCACTTGGGCCATCCTCTGCTGCTCCCCAGGGCTGTTAGCGGGAGCTGGGAGAGAAGCCAGGCCTGGAACGGGCACTGGGAAATGGGAGGCAGCCGTAGCAGGCAGCGGCTTAACCAGCGCTGGCCTCTCAGGGCCGGTCTTGAGCTGCGGCTTTGCCTGCCCTCCGTCTCTCCTGGGGGGTCTTTCCCTTGGGCTTCAAGAGAAAGCACAGCTCCCCCCCCCCCCCGACAAAGCTCCCCGGTGCAGCTCCTCCCTGTGAGGCTCTCGCTTTCTGGCTTTAGACCCTTACGAGATGTCACGGGTGGACTGACCTCACTAGCCCCCCACAGTGATCTGACTGCAGGACACGGGTTAAGATCTGCTCCCAGTGACGGCAGAACCATGCCTAGGGAGGGAGGCTTGGCCCACAGCTCCACAGTCCTCGTCCCAAAGTCTGGGGGCTGGATGTGTTTCTGAACCCAGAGGTTGGCAGGTAATACAGCCTAACCACTCTCTATTCTCTATCCAGCCCGTAAAGCAAACATAGAAATAGGCAGCAAAGTGTCAGTTACTCACACGCGTGGCAGGCAGGATGCCCCCGCCACACACACCCGAAGAGATGTCAGTGTCCAAGGCGGTACATCTCCGACGCCTGTCCGGCCGGCAGCAAAACACTGGTGGATCTAATTGCTGCGGGCGTGGGTGCAGCTAACCTTCCTCCAGGTCCCTAACTCACACAAAGATAAGGCTTCCAAGTGCAGAGGTGTGGATACTGCACAGAGTGATAAGGACACTGACTTACAACTATCAGTGAGCCAGAGACTGCCTGAAGGGAGAGGGTAGGGAGAGGGAGCCCCTCCAACCGCGGTGGGCTCTCCCCACTTGTTGTTCTCTGCTATGGGGGGGTGCCTCTACACGGGCGAAGCCAGCTGGGAACTTTAGCATCCCCCCATAAAGTCCACGTGGAGCTTAATATCCATATTGCCGTGCATCCCCCGCTGAGTCCCGGATGAAACAGGTGCATCCTGAGAAAGGGGGTGTTTGGATGGACAGGTGAAGGGATAACATTACAGGGTGGCTTGCAGGGACTCCCACCTCAGGCAGACCTAACCCAGCTACCCAGCTACACCACATCATACTATGTTCAAGATCTCGCGAGGGAGAATTTGCCGGGGGCGACCCAAGGGGGCCCAAAGCAAGCACGAGAGTCCCGACCAGAGAAGGCAGAGTCCGTGGAGGAAGGCTTGCCGACGGGACGGCCGTCCAGGGCGGGCACTGGTGCACTGGGGTGCCTGCGTCCTGCATCCCAGTGCCTGAGTTCGAGTCCCAGCTCCGCTTCTGCTTCCAGCCCCCTGCTAATGCTTACCTTGGGAGGCAGCAGGCGATGGCTTAAGTACTTGGTCCCTGCCATCCACGTGCAAGACCTAGATTGAGCCCCAGGCTCCTGGCTATGGCCTGGCCCAGCCCCTGCCCTGTGTTGCAGTTTTGTTTTGTTTTGTTTTGTTTTTTGACTGGCAGAGTAGATAGTGAGAGAGAGAGACAGAGAGAAAGGTCTTCCTTTTGCCGTTGGTTCACCCTCCAATGGCCGCCACGGCTGGCGCGCTGCAGCCAGCGCACTGCACTGATCCAATGGCAGGAGCCAGGTACTCATCCTGGTCTCCCATGGGGTGCAGGGCCCAAGCACCTGGGCCATCCTCCACTGCACTCCCTGGCCACAGCAGAGAGCTGGCCTGGAAGAGGGGCAACCGGGACAGAATCCTGCGCCCCGACCGGGACTAGAACCCGGTGTACCAGCGCCACAAGGCGGAGGATTAGCCTATTGAGCTGTAGCACCGGCCATGTTGCAGGGTTTTGAGAAGTAAATTAGCCATTGGAAGATCTCTTTCAAATAAAAATAAATTTAAAAATCATTTTAGGGGCCAGTGCTGTGACATAGAAGATTAAGCCTCCACCTACAGCACCAGTATCCCATGTGGGCACTGGTTTGAGTCCCAGGTGCTCCGCTTCCACTCCAGCTCCCTGCTAATGCACCTGGGAAAGCAGTGGAGGAGGGCCTCGTGCTCTGGCCCCTGCACCCGTGTGAGAGCCCCAGGAGAAGTTGCTGGCTCCCAGCTTCAGCACAGGACGTTGTGGCCATCTGGGGAGTGAACCAGACGATGGGAAGTTTTTTTTTTTCTCTCTCTCTCTCTGAACTTCTGCCTTTAAAATAAATAAGCAAATAAATCTTTAAAAAGTATTTTAATAAAGTATTTTAATAAAGGAAAATAAAATTAACCTTAATAAATAAAGAATGCTGTGGCCATTGACCACGGGATGCAGGCAGCCCCTAGGAGCTGCAGCTGCGCTCTCTCCCAGAGCCTCCGGGAGGCAGGCTTCCTACCTCCAGAAGTGAAGACCACGTTGAGCTCCTCAGTTTGTGGCCATCCGTTACAGCAGGTGGGAAATAAGCCCTCCCACCCCACAGACGATGGACTCAGAAACACACAGGAAGCAGAAAGCCAGGGTTAACTGAAGGGAGCAGTGGCCAGCAGGTGGAGGCAGGCACCGCTCCCTTTATACCTATCGTGCAAGGTCCCTTCCCCCAATTTGAACAACCTTGGGAGGCAAAATCTAGGAGACACAGCAACGCGAGGGGAGGGGAGGTGATGGGGTGCTGCGTAGACGGGCAGGTAGGACTGCGGGGGCGGGTTATACTGTGACTACATAGTTGAGACTGTTAGGAAGTCAGGAGTCAGCCCGCTGTGAGTGACGGCCTGGACACAAGAGAAGCCGCCGGCATCTCACGCTAGGGAGTCCTGACCCTAGCCAGGATCTCTGCAGGTGGTCCCAGCCTTCCTCACAGGGGGCTGTGTCTGCCTGGCACCGGGCGGGGTGGGGGTGCTCCCCCAGTCTGACCACACTGAGAGGAATTCCACCAATCCACACCCAGGGAGAGGGAGGGCAGGGAAGGAGGAAGGGTGGAAGAACACGACCCCATGCCCTTTGAAACCCCCGCCCAAACGTAAAGCAGGCGCTCTGTCTCAGAGCCCGTGGTGAGAGGGCCCATCCACCTGGCGATGTCCCCTCACTAGACCTTGCTGCCCCGCTCACCACTCCCCTCTGTGTCTGAATTCCTTCCTGCACGAAGACAGGAGCCTGCTCCACTCGCCCTGCTGAGCGAGCTCATCAGGTTTGTCCCTTAGCTCCTTTGCAGCTGGGGGCAAGGCCCTGGCATCATGGCTGTGCTTAGGCTAAGCTGAGTTCTTAGGAAAATACGCCACTGGGTCACTGCTAACAGCAGCAACAAGAAATAATTTTTGAGGGCCGGCGCCAAGGCTCACTTGGTTAATCCTCCGCTTGCAGCACCAGCATCCCATATGGGCGCCGGGTTCTAGTCCGGGTTGCTCCTCTTCCAGTCCAGGTCTCTGCTGTGGCCCGGGAAGGCAGTGGAGGATGGCCCAGGTGCTGGGGCCCTGCACCCTCATGGGAGACCAGGAGGAGGCGCCTGGCTCCTGGCTTCGGATCGGCGCAGCGCTGGCCGTAGCAGCCATTTGGGGAGTTAACCAATGGAAGGAAGACCTTTCACTCTGTCTCTCTCACTGTCTATAACTCTACCTGTCAAAAAAAAAAAAGAAAGAAAGAAAGAAAGAAAGAAAGAAAGAAAGAAAGAAAGAAAGAAAGAAAGAAAGAAAGAAAGAAAGAAAGAAAGAATTTTTGAAAAGCTCCGGTTCTCAGAACTTTCTGTATTTTAGCATTTGAATCGCTCCCCGCCCCCAGTCCTTATGTTATACGTGGTAAAAACAGGCAGGGCAAGGTTAAGGCCAAGTAGAGAGATGCACTGTCACAACGCTAAGTTTCCCACAGCGAGAGAAACATCCCCGGCAGCGCGTGGACAGGAGAGACGCTCTGTCCGTGACTGTCCCCCGGTCAGGCGTGTCCAGCGTGTGCCGAAGCCCCACGTCCCAGACGCTGCTCACGGCTCCGGCAATTCAGGAAGGAGCAGCACGCTAAGACGTCTCCTCCCTTGCAGGCCTACGTCCCATGGGAGGTTGGTAAGCAACAGACGGGTACCCACGTCATCACGGGGGGCGGGCAGGAGGTACCGAATGCTGTGAACCAGTGCAATCAGGGACGAGGGAGAGGAGGCGGGGGAGCCGGTCCCGGCGTGGCAGTAGGTGCACAGCCAGGGTAGCAGGCAGTCAGGCAAGGCCCCTGCGGACGTGACAAAGGCCAAGCGCCCCGCGAGTGTGGGGAAGAAACGCCTGCTTCTTCCTGTGACAGCGCTTGGCGTCCTCACAAAGGCTGAGTGACGAACCCGGTGTCTAGGGGAGAGACGCCCCAGAAACGCTCGGAGCCCCAGGTAAGCACGGAGCCCCGTGGCTTGCTCACCGGACAATTCCTCCTCCTGCCCCTGGTTGCCTGCTGGCCCCACCGACGCAGCCCAATCAGAAGTGTAACTTTACACGAGGCGCTGTGCCCCTCCGAATGGACACAGTTTCTTTTCAATCCTTCAAACTGGCCCAAGAGCAAGACCCTGCTCCGGTGCTACTTTGTGGATAAAGGAGCCCTGCCTTGCAAGGGGCACCGGCAACCCCTCCTTTGGAGCCCCCTCCCGACTGCCGCATGCCAGAGAAAGACATTGTAGGTTTCTTACTAATGCTTATATCCTGCTTAGAATGCACTGAGTTCCTGACTTTAAAGACTGTCCCCTTTCTTTGATTTTGCAATGTTCACAGCTCTTTCTTTCTTTTAAAAATCTATTTTATTTGAAAGGAGGCGGGGGGTAGGGAGGTAGAGAGAGATCGATCGTCCATCTGCTGGTTCGTTCCCCAAATGGCCACAA
>NC_091435.1:172719284-172850909 GCF_964237555.1 Oryctolagus cuniculus | reverse complement strand
GGTACAAACCAGTAAGATCCAACATGGCATCCAGACTAACTGTTTCCTGACCTCCAGCCACATTATACCCTCACTGGAATGTGTTAGCATAGTAGAAGTCACTTCCCCTGGCACCATGACAGTTTACAGTTGCCATGGCAACCTACAGAAATGACCATACATGGATGCAAAAGAGGTAGATCCTTAATTCCTGGAAATTGCTGCCCTTTTCTCAGAAACGTGGTGAATATTCTGCCCAGATAATGACATACACTTCCTGGACACCATAAATGCAGAACCCCAGCCACACACGGGCTGTCCTGTCTAGGGAGCAGTCGGCTCTTTGCCACAATCTTTATTAAAACTACCCAGCTTTCACTTTACGACCTGCAATTAATTTTTATTTCTTGCTGAAGCCAAGGACCCACCTGAGGTAGAGGTGGCCCCCACAGGGACCACAGCTGTCCAGTACCACCTGGGTGTCTGGTTTCAGCTTGATCACAACACACGCACACACACCCCTGGTGTTCAGAGCCCCAGATTCACACAAAGGACCCTCCCATTCTACTCTACTGGCCCAGTTTTGCTTCATAACACAGTATCCCCGGTGGCCACACAACCAAGGGCACTGTTCTGAAACAAGTCAGTGGACCACTGCCTTGCTTCCTGCTGAATGTGTAAAGGACACACGGATTTCCCAGCAGACCTCTGCCTGCGTGCCATGGCTGGGGATGGCCTCTTCTAACTGATCCCCAGCCTCCAGACATGGGCTTTGCCATGGCTCAAAAAGCCAGCAGCCTCTCAGTATTTGTCCGTCATGGCATGGGCTTGACCTCAGGCAAGAAGGCAGGAATCGGCAACAATACAGGCAGGACCAGGCTTTGCAGCTGCAAGTTCAGAAAATTCTCAGAGTGTATCCAGGATTCACAGCTGTGTCTACTTTCTGCCCCACTCCCGCCTTTTCTCCACCCAGACTGCACCTTGAAACGTTTTTCTTGCTTTCCTTCTGTCCTAGGAGCCTTTTCCATGTCTTCCTGGACATAAAAAGGAGAAAATACATAAAGCACAGGGGGCCTCAGAATATGGCAGTGTGGATTCAGAATAGGTACGCCACTGTACCACTAAACAGTGTCTTGTTGGTGACCTATAGAAAATGACTAAAAACTTAGCAAGACACTTTCTTCAATGGTCAGACACTGCCCTCCCTGGTCTGTTCTTCATGCTCTGAAAACACTTGCCTGTGTGTTACTTCTTTCTGCTAAGGTCTTATCTTAAACACTCCTAAAATACAAACCTGTGGACACACGACCCTCCCGAAAGATGGTTCAAGAATTCTCCAAAGAACCTGCACACACGATGATCTAGAATTTAAGAGACAGAGTTGCTTTTCTTTGACTTTTGGAAAGAATGATTTTCTCTCTCAGTTTGACCATTTATGACTTCGGTCAGTGATAGTAAACTAAACAGTTTAGAGAAAGGAAGTCCCCATTTTTTGCTTACTCTGGAAAGACAGCACTATCTGGTAACTCGGAAGATTTTTGTTTTCTGGAGAGCTGTGTGCACACCAAGACTCTCTCCTTACCAGTTGATCCCTTCTCGTTCTTAATAGTCATGAGCTATTTAAGGATAGCATGCAGAGCAGATGTATCTCTCATATCTTCCAGTGTCAGCAGACATGAGGGTACTTCAAAAGGTAATGGAAATTGGAATTAAGAGAAATTCATTTTGGTGTAAAAATTTATTTGAAAATTTGTGCAGTTATTTCATAATACACAATTTCCACCAACTTTTGAAGACCATAAAATACGTATTCAATGGAAAATATATGGAAGTATGACCAGCATCATTGACATGAACTAGATTCTAATGGTTCCTTTGACTTTCTTTTTAAAGGTATTTTTAATTTAGCTTAGTTATTTGAAAGGAAGACACACACACAAATGGAGATGGTGTGGAAGAGATAGAGAGAGAGAGGGAGAGGTGTATCTCTTATCTACTGATTCACTCCCCAAATGCCTGCACTATTCTGATCTCTCCAAACTGATATCCACATGGGGTTCAGATCCTCCCCTCAGGGATTGGGCTTCAGGACAGCCTGGTCTGATCACCTGCACAGGGCTGGAGGGGGTGGCATTGGAAGGCCACAGAGTTAGTCATGGTGGGGGGGGCAGCAGGTCTGCAGCTTGAAATGGCAGAGGCTCCTTCTGTCTTTCCAGTTTCTAGATGGCTTCTATACCTATTGCTCTCAGTCTCCTCAGTTGAATTTGCAAAGGGGTTTGGACTTTGTGTCCCAGATATCAGTGCGGGGCCAGGCACACAGATCTGCTTAGTCAATATTTGATGGGAAAATGCTTCTTGAGGTTTATCTGCAGTTCTACCTTCTTGACTCTGAATTCGTTGCTTTGTGCATAATAAAATAATCAAAGCCATAATTCTTATATTTCCTATTAGCTGGTCACTCATTTATCCATCCACTTCTCTATCAAGTCCATTTTAGGTGACCGTACAAGGTGGATGGCAGGTCCCTGCAGAGAACATGGCACACCATGGCTTCTGCTCTGACGTTGATGCTGTCACAGCTGTCATTTCACTAGTCCATGTGGCTGTGTCATAGAGCTTATCTCTGTTACTGCTTTTGACAATGCCATAAAGAAAGACATCCATTCAAGGGCTATGCTATATTAAACAGAATATTATTATAGACAGCATCTGCTTCTGGTTGACAATAAAATTACAGGGAAACACATACTATGATATAGGTACCTAAAGAACAAATTCTTAAAATTCTTTAAGGAATGTATGGGGAAGAACAGAAAATTTCACAATCAAAGTCCTTCCTAGAGGAAATGGACAGGACAGACACTGCAGATGATTCGATTATTAATATAACCAGCAGTTCCCAAATCTGCGGATTCTATAGACTAATAGGAGAGGAGAGCAGGTGCATTGAGCTTTGGGCAAAGCAAAGTGGGTGGGGAAACTGTGGCAAAGACCAGAGCTGGAGGGGCATCCAGGAAAACCCCCCGGTCTCACCAGTCTGCCCCATCTGCGAGAGATTCACTAGGCAAGCAAGCGTGAGCCGTGGTGGTTGACTCCCTGATGGATTTAGTACCCAAGAGCTCTTCTGGAAAAACATTACTGGAAGTATGTTCCGAAAAACTGAGAAACAAAAACAAAAACAAGAGCTGAAGAGCAGGGAGCTTTTGTAGCAATAAGACGAGCAGTGAATTCTGAAACCAGTTAACTCAGTAATGCCTATGTAGATGTATAAATCTTGCTACAAAGCATGCGTTTGTTTAGTTTAAGATTTAGTCTCAATCTAAGGGATGGATTGTGAAACATTAAAATAAAAATAGGAGTTTGGATTGAAAACATTGCCACATTTAATCTGTGAAAACAAGGAGTGAAAATTGCTGGAGAGATGAGAGGTGGGGTTAAAAGTTTATTAAGTTTAGGATTCGAAATACTGCATTTAGTTTTTTCTTTTAAATAACTTGAGAAATGTAGACTAATTGGAAAACCTTGGGGTTGGGGCTGGCATTGTAGCATAGCAGGTTAAGCTGCTTCCTACAATGCCCTCATGCCATACATATGGGTTTGAGTCCTGGCTGCTCCACTTCTCATCCTGCTCCCTGCTAATGTGCCTGGAAAAGCAGCGGAGGATGGCCCAAGGGCTTGGGCCCCTGCACCCATGTGGGAGACCTGGAGGAAGTTCCTGGCTCCTTGGCTTCAGCCTAGCCCAGCCCTAGCTGTTGTAGCCAGGAGTGAACCAGTGGTTGGAAGATCTCTCTCTCACTCTCTGTCTCTCCCCGCTTCTAACTTTGTCTTGCAAGTAAATAGAAAATAAAATCTTAAAAATGAAACTTCAGGTATGATCATTAGCAGAACATATATGTCTTTCAAGTCACATGTGGTCGATACACACACACACACACACACACACACACTGACACCCAAATGAAAGGGACCAGAAAGTAGAAATTCACTACAGTAATAAGAGCAAAGGAAAACCAACTGTTTCACTCGCAACAATGAAGGAAGATCCGCAGTCTCCTTTGGTTTAAGAACAAAAACTGAAGCTGACAATAGAAATCTAAAATCTACTTATGTTTGTTTTTAAAAGAAGCATTTTCTACAATAAAAATGATGAACAGTACATGAAGATAAAGGCATATCAAGAAAATATTTAAAAAATAAAATGGTCGAGTTCATGGTGAAAGCTTCAAGCAGGATAGGGTGACATTTCATTTGGATTTTGGATGCAATTCACAATGAAGAGATGCACTGAGTAGTGCTGCATTAAAACATGTAACACAAAGAAGAGATGAAGAGAGGGGTGCCCGTGGGAGGAGGGCCTCGGTGTCCAGCTTCCACTGGGGCAGGCTGGAGCTGTGATGGGCCCGAGGGGAGCTTTCAGAGGAACTGGGGATTTTCCACGATCCTCTTCTATGCTTTCCAAAAAACTGCTTCCCCATTTCCGTTGATATTTAAGGGCAGACTGTTTTCTGCCCCGTTCGCTAGCTGTTTGTTAGATGCTCACTGTGCTGCAGGTGTGTGTGTTGCAGAGCTGCTGTGGGAACAGGCCCATAAATGAGGGCTGCTCATGTTCTCAGGGAACTCACTGAAGTCTAGGTTGTTTGACAAATGGCATGAAAATTCACAGAAAGCGAGTGATCAACACAGGATGGGAGGAAACATTTTCACAGACTAAAGAAGGGAGACACCCAAGGTGTTCCAGAAGGAACAGAAAAATGCTGGAGTTCTGCAAGTGGGTCTGGAAAATCATACTGGAACTTTCTATGGAGAACAGAATATTTGTGGGAGAGTGGTGAGACACAGGGCAGCACGAGTGGTCTCTCCACTTGCTGTTATTCTGCCTTCTCCTTTGGTAGCAGATCCAAAAGTTTTATGTTTTTAAGACTGACATGCAGGTCTGCTGTAGTGCCTCAGACCACAGTACTATCCCCTAGAACAGGTGTTGTTTCCATTCCTGTGGGAGATACTGTAATTACTGTCATTTATTTCTGCTCAGTCTTCACCGGGAGAAATGCGGTTTACTTTATCATTTAAATAATTTTTAATGAGATATTTCTTAAAATACACAGTACTTGGCAGCATGTATTAAATCCAGAAAAAGTAGTAGCAGATGCTGGTTTGAAAGTATTTTGTGCTCATTTCATTGAAAGGTGCAGGGTACAAGCCAGATGCATTCATGCATGTCATTTACATTTGATAATGTCTGTTAAGAACATTGGACCTGCTATTGAATTCTTAATAGCCCTTTAATGAATTTACCGTTGCAAGCACTGGAAAGTGTGTCTGATTTGTGTGCATTAAAGAGATAAAAGTCAGGGCTGGCGCCGTAGTACATTAGGTTAATCCTCTGCCTTGCAGCGCTGGCATCTCATATGGGTGCCAGGTTCTAGTCCTGGTTGCTCCTCTTCCAGTCCAGCTCTCTGCTGTGACCCGGGAAGGCAGTGGAGGGTGGCCCAAGTGCTTGGGCCCTGCACCCGCATGGGAGACTAGGAGAAGTATCTGGCTCCTGGCTTCAGTTTGGCGCAGCGCTGGCCATAGCAGCCATTTGAGGGGTGAACCAATGGAAGGAAGAGCTTTCTCTCTGTCTCTCTCTCACTGTCTAACTCTGCCTGTCAAGATTAAAAAAAAAAAAAAAAAAAAGAGGGATACAAGTCAAATAGCCTTAAACAGCAGCCACAGGAGAATTAGGGAAAAGTAGGTGTGAGGAGAGAGAAGTCCTTGCTATGGTTCCTTTGTGCTGCCCACTGACCCTGTTCTCTGCTGAGGACGCCTGAGTCATTTCTAGGATTCAGGACTCCATGTGCTGTGAGCATCCAAGCAGACTGTAGTATCCAGCCTTTTCCAACAGGCATTCTCTCCCCTCCTCAAACGCATGGCTCCTACTTTGGGAATTACCTTAGGACGCTCTTCCTGTAAATGCCGAACTCTGCCTCATGGCCTCATTCATCCATCCATGTGTACTGGAGACCCTTAGAGAGCTGAAACTCTTCCACATGCGATCTCTTTCATCCATTGAATAAAGACATTGGTCTTGCATTCCAGTGTCTTTTCCAGGCCAAACACCACTACTTCCTGCAAACATTCCTTGTCACCATCACCTTACCATGACTATTCCAATTTTCCTTACTTTCACTTGAAATTCTGGGCCAGGAATCACCATGACTTCCTCACAGTGCTAAATGAACAAACAGTAGAAAGAAACTTGCCCTGTTGGACTGGGCATTATATTACATTTTTGTCTTCTAGTAAAAAAGTAGTAGATAAGTTCTGGGCCCCAGAGAGTAACAATTCCATTGGCTAAATCACTGAGTTCTGGGTACTGCACGTTAACATGGAAACATGCCAGGACCCAAAGGAAAGTAACTATTTAAAATAAAAAAAAAAAGAGCGGATTCAGAGAATATCTGTATTTTCTTACTTACAAGCTGTACAGCTCCGATAACAATTGTCCACTCGACGATTGACAGAACCTCAGGGGTTCCGTTTTCTGTTCTGAGAATACACAGATGACGGTTGCTGTTTAATATTTCCTTTGATTGGCCTTTCTCACCAAGAGACAACTACATTAGTGATCAAACATGGCTTTTTCTTTTTTGTTTTGTCTTTATGCACACACACAATTCAAGTTTTGGCTGCTGGCTTATGGCTTTTTTGAGCAATAGGATGGGAGCGGAATAGGCCAGGAAACAAGTAAACTAACGGTCAAAGAAGAGCACCACACCAAGGGTCCTGGCCTCCGCATAATGTAGGATTTCCTCACTGTGTGCATTATAAGGGTGATGATGTTATAGGTACAGCCATTCCAAGGTCCATCTGCATTTTAAATTCACTCCTAGTAGAGTGCGTTTTTATACTGCACCGTGTAGAGCTGAAGTACGTTCACAGAGCTACTGGATGCAGTCGGTGCCTTGTCCACATCTTATTTCCATGTTGGTGCTGTGACTCTGAGCAACTGATGGCTCATACCTGCCTCTTTATTTTTTCCAGAGAGTTGTCTTTGGCCAAATGAGATGCTCTTTGCCTGCAGTGCCACACCTGCACTGCCTGGGGGTAGCTATGGCCACTGCTTGGTGACAGAAAGGTACACTGCTAGGCCCCTGTCCAGTGCAGGCTTACTCCGTGGATCAGTCTGAAGTGACCCCAGCTGAGCCCGCATCTTTTCTCAGCACCTTCCCTGCTCACCCTTGCCTCTAGGACCCTCCTTCTCCTGAGGGCATCCCACAGTCAGCCACTTCTACAAGATACCCGTCTCAGGCCCTGCATCTGGTGATTCTTAGTAAGACAGTGCCATTATGATTTTCCGCGGTGGTTGCCATTTGGGCAGTGATGAAAGAGATTGATTCTTTGCGCAGCAATTTATAAGAAAACTTGACATTTTCAGTGATGAAACCTGGCCGTTTTGCTAAATATCTGTTTACAGAATATGCTGTGCCTGCTAAGTGGTCTTCAACTAAAAACACTTGGTTAACGTAAAAATGGTTTGGGAGACAAGGCAGCTGGCCACAGACAGAAGAATGGAAAGATCTCCTTAGTTCATAGAGTAGACCCAGATACTGAGTTAGTTACATGGATAGCATATGCTGACTTGTCGAAGTCAGAAATTTCAATGAGAAGCAGATTCACACACAGACCCAGTGCTTTCTTGAAATGAGTCACTGCAGACAATTCAGTGTGAAGATAGAATGCCATAGATGGAGTACGTTTGGGCAAAGCACAGAGAAGATGAGCCCTCCCACCCTTATCGTTGTCCAAGCTTAAGGAAGGTAAGGGAAGTGACTCTTCTTGATGAAGGACATGCACTCATCCACACAGTAGGAGAGGTGGTTCAGATTTCACCCAAGGCTCAGGCATGGGTCCTGCTGCCCCTAAGGTAGGGCCTTCAACACTGGAGCTCCAAGTACACTTGACTGCCTACTTCTCTCACATCTCCATGGAAACCTGGGTTGATGATCTTTGGCTTGCATAGGTGGCCAGATCTTTTGGGAAGAAGTAGCCCAAAGAGGTGATTGCAAAGAGGAGCAAGGCCCTGTAGGTTCAGGTTAGTTGTGGGGTGAGCTTCAGTGCCTGTTTCACTTGAGGAACCGGGAAGACAGGTCAGTGGGAAGGGGGTGGTGGTGGTTTGGTTGTCAAGTCCAAAGAGGACAGTTGGCAATGGGGAGCTAAGGAAATCAAAGCTGGGTAGGTGGTGAATGAGGGTGGCATTTGGTTAGTTTTCATTGGTCACTGATCTTATGGTGACCTCTCCAGCTGAGTGGTATAGGCATCAGCAAGGCACAATATGAGGCCTTGGGAAACCAAATGAGAATCTGCTCCAACGTGACATCCTAGATAGCATGTCAGATTGACTTTATTTTTAAGATTTATTTATTTGTTTGAAAGGGAGAGAGAGAGAGAGAGAGGGAGGGGGAATCTTCTTCTATTTACTTGCTCATTCCTTAAATTGCCACAATGGCTGGGGCTGGGCCAGGCCAAAGCCAGGAGCCAGGAACTCCTTCTGGGTCGCCCATGTGGGTGGCATGAGGGGCCTTAGCACATGGGCCACCTTCTGCTGCTTTTTCAGGTGCATTAGCAGGGAGCTGGATTGGAAGCAGAGCAGCCAGGACGGGAACTGGTGCTTATATGGAATGCCGACATCACAGGCAGTGGCTTAACTCACTGTACAAAGATGCTGGTCCCAGATTGATTTTATTTTTAAAGCTGTATTCATCAGCTGGATAGCACACAAATGAGATTTGATTTTTTTCTTGGCCATGATTACATAACCCTTGCTTCTCAGTTGAAAGGGAAAAGGGGGAGGGGCTTTAATACTGAACTGTCATTCTAAGGGCTAACAGCAGGTAGCCTTTCCCTGTGACCTAGAATATGCAGATAGTCTGGGCTTGAAGGAAACTGACCTTCAGCTGATATCCATGGAGCCAGGAGGTGAGGTTTTCGGGGGAAAGGAAGAGAAAGAGGAGCAGTCAGTCATGTTCCATTATCAGAGAACTAGAAAGTCCTGTGACTGAGTCAGCAGGGTGAGCTTCATCAGTGCCTACTGCATGCGTCTCCTCTTCTGCTCCCCCACCTCCTTGCTCCTGCTTTTTCTCCTCCTTTCTCTCTGAACCCCTTCCCTCTTTCCTAGAAGGAGCTTTCTGTGTCATTTACTTTGTCTTTATCCTCGAAAAGAGCAGTGACTTGTTGACAATTTTTTCTTTTTTAAGTTAAAAAGGTATCTACACTGTCAGTTTAGTTCTGGTAGAAGCAGAGTGTGATCCTCTTTAGTACAGGCTTTTTTTTTTTTGATATTCAAAACAGTCTTTCAACAGTGTTGCTGTACTTGAGGTGCACCTAGAATCCTCTTTAAGATGATGACTATGACATTCCTTAGAGGTGAGATCATTTCCATTACTCATTTATTAAAACACATGCTCTGTTTGTCTTTTCACACTCATCACAGTGAGATTCAAAATAGATACTCATCATCACCTATTAAAGGGTTATGGGAGCACTGCCTTGAAGAGGCCTGGTGAAATTTGGGTTGAAATTAGAAGTGTCACATCAGCTTCAGAAGCGAGGCATTCACAAACACCAGGCATTGCCTCTGCCCCTGAGCGTGGAATGTGATGGGCACGCCCCTGCCCATGAAGCCAGGTATAACCTCCAGATGAAGCAAAGCAGAAGGGTGGGGACTCCAAGACTTCACAGAATCTACCGAACAGACAAGACACATCAGGGATCCAGAGACCACCCAATATGGTAGACTGGGTTGCTGACCCTACTCTTCATGGCTCCCTGTGTCCCTGCCCTTTGCCAGCCACTTGCAGTCTGTTTCCAGAGGTGGAGGGACTTCCCCTTCTCTAACCCTGGCCTGTAGGCTTGGCCACGTCGCACTTAACTGCAGCTGGTGGGAGGCCAGCAGAAGTTGCAGGTGCTACCTCCAGCCCAAGGCCCTCCGCGTTGTATGCTTCCATTTGCCATCGCCAGAAGAACATGGCATGGCTGGCACCCAGGTCCAGGGCAAGAGGAAGAGGTAAGGCCTAGAGGGCAGATGCAGCAATGGAGCTGAGTCTGGGTCAGCCAAACCCAGCTAGTCTGAAGTCGCCTGGGTGAAAGAAAAGATGACTCCATTGTAAGCACTGGAATTTTCTGAGTAGTCAATGGTTTTTGGAAAATGAGGACCAAGAGGGGCTGACACCACTCCCATGTTCAATATCCCATTCCTTAACTGAGCCCCAGTTAGGAGAGGGGAACTTCAGAACCCTGTCTTCCTGGTTGTACTGGAAATCACAAATAGTTCAGGGATGACAGATGTTGGATTCTTGTGGAAGAAATGAACTTTCTGAGTCTCGTTTGTGCCTATATGCAGGGACAGACTGATCAACACAGGTGTACAAAGACCCACACTTCCGCCCCAATGCAAGATGACTTGAAAGGGCTGTGGGGCTCTCTAGGGGATGAGCTGAAGTGTTGGGTACAGCTATATCCCAACCCAACTTCTCCCTCTGCCCTGGCCTGCTTTCCTTCCCTTTTCACAGATATTGTCCCCAAAGCAGCCCTGAGCAGTCCTCCTGCACATGGATCTCTCAGGCTCAGAGTCGGTCCATGGGGGCTGGTACTGGAGCAGGGGCAGAGGAGGGGCTTACCCACGATCATGTGGTTGCAGACGTCACAGAAAGTGGGCTTCTTGAAGATGTGCTCTTGAAAGGCATGGGCCTTGCCGCTGCTGGGGTGCAGGCCGGCCCTGGTGGGCGTGGACGTCAGGCTTCCTGGAGCAGGGAGTGGGCTGGAGCCGGGGCTGACCTCGGCCAGCACGTCTGCTTGCAGCTTCATGTCGCTGGTGGTTTGCTGGAAGAAGTTGTCAGCACTTTTGCTGCGTAAACTCTTGGTCTTGAAAGAAAGTGATCGTTTTAGTTTCTGGAGCTGCAATGCAATGACAGAACAGTCTCTCTTACGATCATTCATGCAGATTCATGCTGTGGGGGTGAGGTCTGCTCCATGTACTGCACAGTGCCCACTGACACCCTCAGTACCAGGAGGGCTGCTGTATGTCCCTGCGTGGTGGTGGTGGTGGGCTGTCAGTGCCTACTGCAGAGGGATGCAGCATTATCCCCCTGGGCCCCTTGCTGCAGAGCCAGACCCTCGGAAAGAAGGGTGTTCTGCCCCTGCTCCTCCTCAAGTTCCCACCAATGCGCTGTCACTGCACTCATGACACCGTTTTGCCTGTTGAATTTGAATAAGCAGAAATGACGTAGGAATTCATGGGCTCACAGGTTGGCTATAACACGTGGGCCTTTCTTTCTGATAACCATTTAGCAGCCACTTGTCTTTGCACACAGCAGAGCAAAGGAGGCCACTGTATGACTTAAAGTCAATCCAGCTAAACTATCTACAGAACACAAACCATAGACTCTCTAGTGTTTTTAGGTCTAGCAACCTCCCTCTTCCCTGCCCCACTCCCCCACTGTGTGTGTGTATATGTGTGCAAGTGTGAGACCCTGTGTTGAGTTTTCTGCTTGATTTTCCCTGTGTTTCCTGCAAGATCATCCTTTGTTTTTGTTCGTGGGAAACTAGACCTCTTCTCCTTTGCCTCTGGGACTCATGAAGAGGCACCAGAACAGGTCTGGAAAAGCAATAGCTTCTGGAAGGTCTGGGTTTGCCTCCGGCCTACGACTCAACTCTAGTCTTCACGGGGAGCCAGGGGGACCCTTTGGAGACACAGGTGTGAGCCTGTGAGCCTCTTGTTTATAATCCTTCAAGAAGTTTCCTTTGTACTTAGGCTTCAAGGAAAGTTCCTTGGTGTGGGCTCCAGAGACTGGTAGAACCTGGAGACTCTGATGACCCCATGATAGCTTGCACCACTCTCCCCCCTGCCCTGCTGTCCAGACACAGTGGCCTTCAAAAGTCCCCCATATTTACTGTGCTTTGTTGTCCCTAAGCCTTGTGGCACAGTTTTCCCTCTGCCCCCATAAAACAGATGCTGCATGTACTCGCTGCACAGCCTGCAGTGAACAGCTTCACCTTTTCAGTGCCTCTTTGGTGTTGGAATTCCCATTGCCTAAAATGAATGCCTGTGGCTCACAGCTGTAGACAGAGAGGTGTTCCGTATTCTGTTCTGATCAAGGCCTCCATGAAGTGTGGGGAGATTGCCTACACAGTATACAAGGTGGGCTGATGTGTTCTCACTTTGCCCAGCCGCCTCCACCTAATGCCTTACTTCTGCCTGAGAAGACCAGGAAGGTAAGGTGATCATTAGTGCCTGGGGCAGGACATAGAAAAGTCACAGTTTTTTCCCCTTCCCGTTATCCATGCTGCTTTGCAATGTGATTTTGCAGCTGCTCCCATCAAAAGTGAAGCCTGTTTTTCTCACTTCCTGAATCATGTTGGATTGAGGAATTTGACCAATAGAAGGAAGCATAAAGAGTTTCAGGTCAGTATCAAGCACAGGCCTCAAGATGCCTGAGAGATTTCTGACAGCAATTTAGAAACCTGCCAAGCTTTCTTGTGAACAAACCTAAGGTATCTGAGGGATCAGGAGAGACACAGCATCCAGGAAAACCCTCATGGCTCCAGGGAGACCCCAGACCCCGAGCTACCCTGCTGCCCTGCAGGCATAAAGGAGTGTAGAGGAGACCAGAACAGTCCAGCTGCGTCCTGCTCAAATTGTCAGCTCGTCCATTCACCAGCTAAGCCACTACGTTGCACGTTGCACGTCTGTGGTGTGGACATGGCAGCGGAAGACTGATGCAATGCTCTTCTCCCCACCTATATGCGCATAGGGTATTATTGTCATTCTGTGCCCACTTGGAGCTGGGTGGTTGTGTAACACCACCTCTGCATTTCAGGGGCTCAAAGAGTGGCGAGGCCCTGCAGGACCCCCTGGAAAGGCCCAGCCAGGGCCAACAGTGGGGCACCGTCAGCCAGAAGAAGCAGCAACTAAGGCTCTTATCTCTCTCTGCCTTCTGTTTCAAACCTTCCAGAAGAGCCAGGGCTTCTAATAAAAAAGAGGAGGAGGGGTGCATCCTTGAGTGATCTTGGAATCATCGTCACTGTAGCAGATCCTACAACAGCCTGACTGTTCTAGGGGAGCTGTGTCATGAGTCCCCAGAGCACAGCATAGCCCCATGAAAGGGGGCTTTGAAACAGTCTATCATTGGCCACTGAGACTGAGTCCATTGAGGTGGAGACCTGGAAGCAACGAGGAGTAGAACAGAGCCGGCCACAGCCAGTGGTGCTGGGGGAAGGGAGGCTCAGAGAGGAGGCGGGGCTGGCGTTTTATTGTAGCCAGATTTTTAATATACTGAATATGTAAAAGTCACCAGGAAGTTCAGGAACCTGTTAGGATTTTGTCAGGGGATGTGTAACTCAGGGAGAGAGAGGTTTATCAAAGCCAGCGCCATCACATGGGAAAAATAAACTCATGGTCCATTTGCTGCCCGCGGAGTTTAGATTGTTCAATACATTGGCTGGTTGTGTCTGAAATGGAATAACACTTACCCTGATTATAGCCGGGCACTGTTGTGAAGGTCATAGAGGGAAATGTGTGGGGGAGCCCTCCGAAGATTCTATGGGATCTGAATGGATGGAGGATGATGTGGTGAGGGAAGGTGAGTGGGAGCAGGAAGTTGGGATTGGGAATCTAGGATCCGCACATCATTAGGTGATCCCTCTTAATCCTCCCAGTCATTCAAGGAATGTTACTGAGGAAGGTTAATTAACTTGCCTAAGGTCACACAGCTTATCTGAGTCAACCAGGGTCTGAATCTCATGCATGACTCCTTGCCAGCGTGTCTTCAGGGGATGGAGGGGGAGAAGGGGATGAAGAACCTCTAGGGGAAAGAAACTACTACTTCCTGTGGTCAGTGAAAGTAGGCATGGATGTGGAGTGGAAGGCAGATCTTGTTGCTGCTCTGTGCTCCCTGGGGGCATGCACATGATGTGTAGGTATGATGCCCAGTGGTGTATGGCAGGAAATGGTATCAGGTCATTGGCAGAGCCTGCCCACCTGCCTGCCTCTAGAGCTGGATGGAGAGTTTGTTTGGAAGTCAATGGGCCATTTCTTATTCCAGTGGACAATTAAAAAAAAAAAAAATGCCTGCAAGTTAAAGTCCTAGAAAGGACCTGAAAAAAAATGTGCTGTCTCCAGTTATCCCTAGAAGAGCAGAGGCCAGATGGGAACATAAGAAATGCAGAAGGAGAAACAAACCCTGATAAGCACAGCTGTCACACAATGATTGGCTTCCATGCACCACTGCTGCAGCCCAGTTCCATTTTATTTACTGTAACAGTGGTTAAAGGAACAGACATTCTTGAGTACCTCACCATGTGCCAGAAACGATATACTCTGTTTTGTGTAATCATCCTAGTAACCTTTTTAGGTTCATTAAATAGTTATTGGGGAAATACTATGAGCTGGGCACAGTCCTTGATTTTGTGTGATACTGCAGTATTGAAGGCTTAATGAGTAGAGACAGAAAATAATATTATCAAAGAGGTATATACCACACATTTGGATAGGTATGAGGATGCAAGGGGGAATAAAAGCAGAGGCAGGCCTTAGAAGGTGACCTGGAAGACTTCTCTGAAGGGTGATATTTGAGGGGGTCACAGAGGATGTGGTGAGTATGTGAGCTCCGTTGGAGAAGTATGTGATGAGTAGTGGGGAAACCAGAAGTGGACGCCCCAGCCAGAGAGCAAGGCTGGTGAGTCTGAGAAACTCCAGGTATTGGCATGTCTGGAGAAGAATGAGGAGGGAGAGAGGGATAGAGCACAGATGCTATGGGAAGCTTCATGGAATGTCTTGTAGGTCAAAGAACAAGTTTTGAAATTAATCCTAGGGGTGGTGGTTTGAGGCAAGGAAGCAACAGGGTCTGGATTCTATTTTTTAAAAAATATTTATTTATTTATTTGAAAGGCAGAGTTACAGATAGGCAGAGGCAGAGATAGGTCCTTCTATCCGCTGGTTCACTCCTCAGATGGCCACAAAGGCCGGAGCTATGCTGAATCAAAGTCAGGAGCCAGGAGCCTCTTCCAGGTCTCCCATGTGGGTGCAGGGGTCCAAGGACTTGGACCATCTTCTGCTGCTTTCCCAGGCCACAGCAGAGAGCTGGATCAGAAGTGGAGCAGCCAGGACTTGAACCGGCACCCATATGGGATGCTGGCAATGCTGGTGGCCCCGTCTAGTTTCTATTTTAAAAGATCACTTTAGACACCATGTGGGTTACAGATAATAGGAGGACAAGACCATTTGGAAGACTCCTCCAACAATCCTGATGAGAAATAATTCTGGCTCCTCCTAGAAGAGTTATGGTAAGATGTGGTTTCATTTGGCATATGTTTTGGAAGTAGAACTGATTGGGTTTGTTGAAGAATTAGATGTGGAATTGAAATGATTTGAAAATATTTGGCCAGAGCATTTGGGTGAGTAGAGGTACCATTTACTGAAAGGATGAACTCCTGGTATGAAGCAAGTTGGCATGGGCAGTTGGGTGGGGACCAAGAGTTGAGTTGCAGATGAGTTAAGTTTGAAAGACTTATTTGGAATTCAAGTGGAGCTACCCAGTAGGTAGGTGGGTATATGATTCTGGGGTTCAGGGGAGATGTCCAGGCTGGAGTAATGACTTGGAAGTCATTAGCATATAGATGGCATTTTCAGCCATGAGACTGGATGATGTCACTCTGTGGGCACTGAGTGCAGACATGGGAGAGAAGTCATCTGAGGACAGAGCCTGTGGTGCTCCACTATCTCGAGGACATGGAGATGAGTTGAGGACAAGCGATGGCAGTCAAGAAGGGGAAGATGGTGAGGAAGGAGAAGTCCCAAAGAGGCTAAAGGAATAAAATGTTTCACATAATTACATAATATTGCCAAGTAATGTGATCTTTAGGCATTGGCCATTGCATTTGGAAAAGGGAATGTCTTTGGGGAACCTTCATGTGAAGTGGTGGGTGTGAAAACCTAGTTGAGGAGGTTTTTAAGAAAGAATGGCTAGGGGGAAGTGTGTGGAGTGAGTGGAGGTCATGAGCTGGGAAAGTTGGAGCTGGACAGCTCCAAAGGGGATTCATTCATGAAGAGGTAGTAGCATCCAGGGAGGTTTTTTTTTTTTTTTTTTTTTTTTTTTTTTTTTTTTTTTAATGTTTTGTTTAAACATGGGAGATTATTTCAGTGTATTATTTTTTTTAAAGATTTTATTTATTTAACAAGTAGAGTTACAGACAGTGTGTGAGAGAGAGTCAGAGAGAAAGGTCTTCCTTCCATTGGTTCACTCCCCAAGTGGCTGCAATGTCCGGAGCTGCGCCCATCCAAAGCCAGGAGCCAGGTGCCTCCTCCTGGTCTCCCATGTGGGTGCAGGGGCCCAAGTACTTGGGCCATCCTCCACTGCCCTCCCAGGCCACAGCAGAGAGCTGGACTGGAAGAGGAGCAACTGGGACTAGAACTGGCACCCATATGGGATGCTGGTGCCACAGGGGGAGGATTAACCTAGTGTACCACAGTGCCAGCCCCTCAGTATATTCTTAATCTGATGATGTATAAGAGAGAGGGGGGATGCTGGAGTGGTGTCTTGGAGTACAGGAGAAGAGGTAGGTGCACAAGGAAATGGGTTGACTTCAGTTTGTAATAGGATAGTTTATTCACAGGGAGAGAGAGATGCAGAGAAGACAACAGAGTTGGTCCTGGTTGGACATAGACCTTCTCTTTTGGTTGTTCCATTTTCTTTCCATTAGTGAAAACAGAAACGAATCTGTCTCTTCAGTGAGAGGAGAGGTGGAGGGAGGAGCCATTACACTTTGGAGGAGAAGGAAGATATGGAATGTCTGCTTCAGAGACGGGGAAAGTGAGTGAGCGTGAGCAGTGCCCAGTAGGAAGTGTAGAGAGTCCTTTTCAGGTTAGTGTACAATTTTACAGATGAGAAAACAGACACTGGCAGTTTACCCAGAGTTCACTGGCTGGCAAGGTGCAGAATGAAGATCCACATATAGGTCTCTAACTCCAAAGCCCCTGAAATCCAATGGACTTCCTTACAAAGCGATACTACCCTTGACCTCCTTTTGGTGAAATTCCTCTGCTTTGTGTATTTTATATTCCTGCTGCCAGCTGGAATTTTAGCAATAATCCATGCCGTTGCCATGTTGAACAATGCTTTTAATGGCGATGAATTAGGGAATGCACAAATCGACATCACGAGAGCAGTGGAACACTGAGAATGCAGCCTGAAGGTGACGGGGATGGCAGGTGCATTGATTTACCAGTGTGTTCTGCAGCAGCACATGAAGTTAATTAACCAGCATGCACTTAATCATTTCAGCCGGGATCTAGCATCCACACTCTGTGGGAAAGGGGTGGTTCTGGCACAAACGAGTCTGCCCACGCAGGGCATAAATCAGGGCACAGCCACCATGTGGGCTCGGTTTCATGCCTGTTGAATTTTCGCCATAGAATCAGCTGCCTCTATGGAGACATTTCTTTGACTATTTAAGACCCACCACCAGTAATGCCCTGGCTTTTATTTCTGTGTTGGAGTGAGGCCATCGAGCACCTAAGACAAGCAAATGTCTCATCCCTGATGCTCATACGTGAGCCACATCTTTGATTTTGGAAGGAACATCTTTTCCTTTTGCACACCAACATTTCTAAAATAGAATTATGTCTTTAAGTGAGATGCTCATGATTTTCCTTTTTCTTCCTGAAAAGGCATTATTAAGCCAACTGATGCCATTTAAGAGGCAAGGAAGTGAGATAACTGTCATGCTGTGGCCTCATTGCCCCTGAAATCCAGCTGCCTCTGCACTCCAGCCACACAGATTCACTTCTTCTGCTCCCCCACTTTGGCTGATGCTGTGGTTTTGTTTGTCAGAGCACGATGCGTACTCTTCTCTGCATCATACCTGAGGCTCAATGGGCAACGAGTAGACAGAAATGTGGTGACTGTGATGACGACGAACTTTCTCACCAACATTTTCATTCACCCACAGCCTGTTTTCTTTTGTGGCAAGCACACTACATTCCAGATTCGGATTTGCTTTAGTTTGGATGGTGACATCGAAGTCAAAAATATTCTACTATGTCTACCTGGCTCTGTCAGAGCCACCTGCCAAAAACCAACTGATAATGAATAAAATTGGTAAAAACAAAACAAAACAAAAAAAACACAAAAAACTGAACTAGGTATGGAGTGGCATCAGTTGCATGCTCTGCCACCCATGTGGCCATGGGTTCTTGGGCTGGTTCCTGAAGCTCCTTGGCTCGAGTTTCATCAGGAAACAGAAAGGATGAACTCCGAGGCTGCTAAGTTTGCTTCCGGCTCTGACAATTCAGTACATTGCAGGTATACAAGAGACTTTTAACAGTCTAATTTTAGGAAGTTTAATATGTAATTCTGGAGACAAGTGGCAATGTTTAAAACTACCCAAGGGTGATATGAGAGCCTATGTTTATATTATCAAGTGATAGGTAGAGTGTTCTGATCGCTGCCTACTCTAATATGTCAGAAATGGGAGCTATCAATGCGGACTGGAATAGTCAAAAGTCATTATTATACTGAAGGATGCACAGGCTGTAAAATGTGGAGTTCAACTCTGTGAGTGCTTCGATGCCTGCCCTCCTCCCTGCGTCTTGTTTCTGGATTACATCCAGACTTCTTATGGTGGAACACAGGAGCTTTCTCAGTGGCATTGCCCATTCAGAAAGCTTTCTCCTCCCCAAGCACACAGACATGCTAAGAGCAGCCCCCAGGCTTTCAAAGACACAGAAACCTTCAGTGCCTTGGTTTTGCCTGAAGGGAGGAAGGATCCAGGCCTACTTAAATGTAATGCAAAATGCCTAGTTCTCCTTGACTTCCCTCTGGAGTCCGGCCCAGCCCTCTCTTCTGCCAGCTCTGGGCACTCTGTCCTGTGTGACCACAGGGCATGGCATGGAGCCATGTCACTGCTGCTGCACTCCTCTGTAGACTGAGGCTACTTCCAACATGCAGCCCAGTGCCTGGCACACAGTAATGATATTAATTGTGCTAGCAAATCATTATAAGACTCTTCCTGTTCGTCAGATCCCATCTTACGGTCTTTGCATGGGATGTCTTTTGGCCTGCACACCAACCACAAGAGGTGGGAACTGTTACTATCTGTTTTATGTACAAGGAGATGGTGGCAAATTCACCCGGCAAGTTTGGCAGAGCTGGGATGAGACTGAGCAGCAGTTTGACTTCAGACTCCAAACTATTCACTTGGTGACTGAATGAACAGGAAGAGATGCAGCCAAATTGGAGCTGTAGATACGGGAGCAGGAATGAGCATACTAGGAGAGCATTCTGGGATCTCCACAATGCGTACAACAGAGCCGCAAACATAGCTGTCTGGTAAGATTCTCGGAAATCCTGGCTGTACTAGAACTCCGTGTGTTGACTGGAGAGGGAACTAGCAGCACTGAGGGAGTGTGCATGGGGGCACGGGCTGGGATGTTTCAGATCAGGGTGGCAGCCGGCAGGAAGAGTGTGAACTCAGTGGGCATCGGCAGTGCCACACTGCAGACTGTCTACAAGGCGGAGCTTAGCCTTGGTGAGAGACATGTGCACAGAGAGGGTCATGCTGGGGCAGGGTGTGTGTGCAGTAGACAGGAGGCAGCATCATTACAGAGACACTGAGAGGGACACACTGGTGAGCTCCGTTCTCTGCACCCTGAGGCTGTGCTGTATTTCCCCCAAAGAAATCTCTGCACCTTCCAAGTTCATGGTTGTCTGATGAGGGTGAATACAGTACAGGAGAGGTCTTGGCTGCCGCTTGCCTTTTTCTGTCCACTAGAGAAATTCGAGACCACCAGTTTCCTCAGTCACCATCATCTTCCCTTTAGAAAGTCTTAGATGTTATGGGATTTTTCTGTCTTGTCCTGAAAACAGTCCTCATTTATATTGTCTATCCAAAGTCGTTAAGTCTTGTCCAATGGCACACATTGAGAATGACCATATCTTTTTCTGGTTACAGTCCACACACACACACATTTTATTTATTTATTTATTATACATATACTATACTATATGAAACACCCTGTGAGTGCAGCAGGGCAAATATACCCCATTATATAGATAAAGAAAATGTGACAGAAAGTTGCTAAATGACATCCGCAGGGCCCACAGATGAGACATTGAATGGGTGAGGAAAGTTTCAAGGATCATTTTATGCGCAAGGTCAGAAGAACCTTTCATGCTGGAGAATGAGACCCAGGGTTGAGTTCAAGGCTTCGAGGTCAGACTGGCCAAGCTGCCCTTCCAACTCTGCTGGTCTCCAGCAGTGTGAGTGTAGGGAAGTTTCTTAACTTCTCTGTGCTGCAGATTCCCCATCTACAGGATGTGGGTAACAGCACTGCCCTGGCAGCATGAGAAGCACCTGACGTTCCTGGCGAAGTGCCTGGCACTCAAGGGCCGCCTCCAACTCCAATTTCTTGCAGTCCCGGCCACACCTCTATGGTTAGCATGAGGTCATGGACCACCGCTTTCATCTTCTCTCCTGCATGAGATGTCCCTGTCACAACACAGGGCAATCTCGTCACTTTCAGAGCTGGCCCAAGGGTTCTTCTTGGGAAAGAGAACTCTCTGTTCTCAAAAGAAATACTTTGAGAAGCCACTTGGTGTGGAAAAATGGTTACTCAAGGACACATCCCAGTGGAACAAAAATGGTTTTGTTCTACTGAGTGCTGAGTGGGGTTTGTAGACTTGTGACCCTTAGTGGAGGTCGGAGCAGTGAGACACTGGCTGCTATGAGGGAGTCATGCAGGGAAGGGCAGAGGGAGTGGCATGTATGGAGGATGTGACTTCGAGCAGAACTAGACTAGGATGGCCTGTGAACCTCTCTCCTTTTTCTTCCCAACAATCTTCCACCAAGGCCTTCTTGCTCGCCGTGTTTTGGTTGAGAGTAATCCTTTTCAGGGAGTAAGAAGAAATGTGTTCAGGGATTGAGAGAGAATATTTGGCAGGTTTCAGAACACACTGCTCAACCCTGGAGTCTCATCAGAAAGAAGCCCTGTCAGCCCAGGGGCAGAGGTAGGAAACGGGCAGGTGCTGAGTCTTCCAGCACTCAAGTGAGAGTCATGCTGTGCTGATGCTGTGGCCACCAAGGCCCAAGTCCTGGCCGGTCCCCTCCCTGCTTTGTGACAATGCTGTTGTTGCTATGTGATAGTGCGAAGGTGGGATACAGCCCTAGAGACCACATTGGTTTTGTCTTCTCTAGAACAAAGGAGAGTGGTGGGCCCTAGGAAGGCCAATGAAAAAGAAGAAATTGAAAACTTGTGGGGAGCAACTGAGACTAGACTAAGTTACTGGAATTAAGACTTATTCTATGCATCTGCTCTCCCACAATATGGCGCTGAGAGAGACCAAACAACCTCTACGCAGATGCCTCATCAGTTTGATAAGCTGCAGGAGCTGATCCTGCTCCTGATTGGAGGAGAGCAGCGTGCTCGGCGTGTGGGCAGCAGAGTTGGGATTGGTGGAAGAGGACTATAAAGGAGGAGAGAGACAACATGCACCAGGAACATCTGAAGGAACATCCGGATAACATCTGAGCAGCCCCCGAGAGAGCCGGCCGGTGGTATGCCGCTCCTCCGTGGAAGTGGGGAAAGTGGCGGGGGGTGACGTCCCTCCACGGAGGTGGAGGGGCCAGCAGCCAACCCGGGAAGGACCAGCAGCTAACCCGGGAAGAGCCGAGCAGACGAAAGAACAGTGCAGGGTCCTGTGTTGTTCCTCCCTGAAGAGGGGGAGCAACAAAAACTGATGGTTGTGTACATGGTGGCAAAACTTTTTCAAGGCCATATGAGTAGTTTAGAGTATGAACCAAACAGTCTAGCTTCGGAGTCTACTGACTTGGTGGGAGCCAATACAACAAAGGTATTTACGCTTCCGTGCTGTGTGGGCTTTGTATATTAAGTTCCCATGGTGCCTTGCAGCTGGAAGGGACTTCATACCGGCTGGAGTGTATCCTCCCAGAATTCTTATGTTGAAGTCCGAACCTCCAGCACCTCGCATTGTGACTCTATTTGGAGGGAAGGTCTTCAGAGGAGTGTTTAAGTGTAAATGAGACCAGCTGGTGTCCTTACAGTAGAGAAAACGTGGACACTGGAGAAGACAGAGCGGGAAGACCATGTGAGCGCACAGTGAGAAGGTGCCCTGTGCAGGGCAAGGACAGAGGCTTCAGAGTAGAAACCAGTACTGTGGTCTTGGACTTGCAGCTTCCAGAGGGCTAGAATTTAAATCTGTTGTGTATGCCACCCAGGCTGTGGTGCTTTGTCATGGCAGCTCTAGCAGACTCACGCAGTACTCAACGAAAGCTTGCTGAGGTGGAGGACGCTGCTCCTGGAGCCATCCATTGCACACTCAAAAGAACTGCACGGAGGAGGATTCTGTGGCATGTCTAAGACTGCACCTGAGAAATGTGCCAAACCTGTGTCCCACAGGGAGCTAAGAATGGAACCCTGGGGGCTGGTGCTGTGGCACAGTGGGCTAAGCGGCTGCTTCCATCACCAGCATCCCATATGGATACCAGTTCAAGTCCCGGCTGCTCCACTTCCCATCCATCTCCCTGCTAGTGCACCTGGGAAAGCAGCGGAGGATGGCCCAAGTGCTTGGTCACCTGAATCCATGTGGGAGACCTGGAAGAAGCTCCTGGCTCCTGGCTTCGGTCAGGCTCAGTCTTGGCCACTGTGGCCATTTGGGGAGTAAACCAGCAGATGGAAGACTTCTCTTTCTCTCTCTCTGCCTCTGACTCTCTCTCCGTCTCTGTAACTCCACCTTTCAATAAATAAATACATCTTAAAAATAAATAAAGAATGGAGGCCTGGGTGGATTGTCCTGTGCATGCTGTGCTGCCTGGGATGACTTTCCTCACACATGTCGCTGGGCTCTGCTGCTCATCTCTAAGTCTCAGTTCTAATGCTGCTTTCTATGCTCTGTCCCAAGCTTCCCCCATCTCTTCACACAGAACTCAGGATTTTATGAGCCTCCTCACCTGCCCAGTGTAACCTGTGGGTGTTTTCCAAGAACAACTAGCATTTTGTTAGGTGGATAAATACAATAAATTAGCATCAATTCATACTATATAACTCATACTCACATTTTGGAAATTGTATTAACAACATCTTTCATACAATTAAAAATTCTGCTGTAGGATCTAATCCAGAATTATACCTTGCTCTTAATTTGTATGTACTAAAATATATACTTGGAATAGTGTCTCAGCGTGTCCTTGACTTTCGTGACATCTTAAATTACAAGTGCAGAGCCGTTGTCTAGAGCAGCGTTCACTGCGAGCTCATCTGATATTCTTCAGAGTTTGCTTCAGGCACATTGGGCAGAAACACCTCAGAAGTGATGCTGTGTCCTTCTCCGTGCACCACATCAGGGTGCATGGGATTTCTGAACTTTCATCGTATATGAAGCCACTTTTTTGTTTGATTATCAGCCTCCCAGTGCACCCTCCAAAGGGCAGGAAATTTTTACTCTTCTGTTCACTTGTATGTCTCAAATATACAGAACCTTTGACACAGCCTGAAACGTGGGGACACTCAATAAATATTGGCTGAGAGAATGAATCCAGGTGTGGCTGACCATAAAGCCCAGGTACACTTAACCATCAGAAAAGCTGCTCACTACAGGATTCTAGAGAATTCCAGAAATGCTTCCCTATCTTTCATTTTCTTGAGCAGTTACAGAAAGCAAGGTGGCCTGCAGGTGCCTTCATCAGACAGAGTCCTGTAAAGGGCTTAGGGCTCCCAGTCAGTATTTCCAGCTCCCCACAGCAGATGACTGAGGGCTGAGCAGACCAGGGGCATCGTTGGTGGGAGGTGGACATTGTCACTGGTGGACATTGTCACTGGTGGACATTGTCACTGGTGGACATTGTCACTGGAGTGTCACACCAGATGATGCCTGTCGCAATGTGGAAGGTGCTGCACAGGCTCACAGACTTCTTCCTGCAGTCACGTGGCCCTAAGATTGTGGGGAAGGGTCTGTTATGCTCATGATCTGTCTGGACCAGGATGTACTTGAGGCCTCCTAGAACTCTACGTTGGAAAATTCCTTATGGATCCGGAGTGGGCAGTCAGTGTTAAAGGCGGAGAGGAAGAGGAGGGTGGAGGCCGACGGAAAGAACAGACCACAGAGCGGGTTCTGAACCCAGGGTACGGCTGTAGCTGGGCCATCTGTGGGTGTGCACAGAGTCGGCTGATTGTGGGGATGAGTGGAAGAGTGTTGAGAAAGCTGTCAGACTTAGGTTTGGTGTTAGATCCCTGTAAATGAGACTTTTATGATCGGCAACGAAAGCCGTGAGATTCACCCAAAATGTTGGGCAGACGCATTGAATAGAATTCTAACCAACAAATTTAGAAGAGTGTGACAGGAGAAAATTAGAGCTGTGCAGAACCCCACTGAGTTCAGCCCACTTAATAAACAGGTGTCCTTAACCTTATGGAAGAATTTATTTTCATGTATGTTATAGAATTTGATCTTAAAACAGTGCTGAGGTCAGAACTTGAACCCAAGATTCTGAGTCCATGCCTGGAAGCCTTTCCGTTTCCTAATTCTGTTATTCTGTATTGAATTAATGCAGACAAAACTTACTGGTGTCTTAAAGAAGGTAGTGAGTAGATTAAGTCAAGTTCATGCATCTTAAAAAATGTGTGAGACTCTTCACTTCCCAATTTTACACTTTTGTGGGACACCTCTAAAGCTATACATCAGAGTCATAGGAACTTAGTAACTGGTTTTCTATCAAACAGCTTGCAACTTTTAAGGTTGCTGGGAGACAAAGCAGCCAGTGGAGTCCCAACTCTCTTTAGAGCCTCATCTGGCGCATTCCCTGATTTTAATGATCTGTCTAGGCAGAGATAAGATAAGGGCTGTTTCCTTTGCCAAATGAACAACAAAGACTTTCCTCCTTTCTGATAATTAAGAAAAACTCCAGAGTCAGATAAAACCAAATGAGAAACAAACCTATTGATTTTAAAATTAGCTATTAGGTGTGGGAGAATGTTTCTATAATTTTCAATTCAGTGGGCTCTGATTTCCTTATCTATAAAAGACCAATCCAGTGATAAATTGTAGCACTTATTACTTTTTAATGAACATTTTATTTTAAAATAATTTTAGTCATACAGAGAAGTGTCAAAATGGTATTGTCCCAGGGGCTGGTGCTATGGCTGTGGCGTAGTAGATAAAACAGCGCCATCATCTCATATGGGTGCCAGTTCATGCCTGGCTGCTCCATTTTTGATCTAGCTCTCTGCTATGGCCTGGGCAAGCAGTAGAAGATGGCCCAAGTCCTTGGGCCCCTGCACCCACATGGGAGACCTGGAAGAAGCTCCTGGCTTCTGGCTTCGGATCAGCTCAGCTGTTGCCATTGTGGCCATCTGAGGAGTGAACCATTGGATGGAAGATCTCTCTCTCTCTCTCTGCCTCTACCCTTTGTAACTCTACCTTTCAAATAAATAAATTAATTTGAAGAGTTAAAATTGTATATGTGCAGGTGTAAAAAGTTAAGCTTAAGCTTACAGGTTTAAACCTTCCTGGTGCAGCTGTGAAAATAAAACAGAGTGAAGTAGCACCTTGACAGTAGGGACTCCATTTTGGAGCACTTGAGACTGCATTCTGGGAAAGCAACCCCCCCACCGTGAGACTCTGGTCCGAAACTATGATCTCAAATAGTCGGACAATAGCAGTGCACTACATCACCCTTGGCAACACACAAAAACCCCCTAGCATGATTGCTCAAGCTTAAAAGTAGAAAGGTTACACCTGGGTTACCTGGGCTAATAATAAAGATGTGATTTGTCTATGTCTTAAGATCATAATTGCTGATTGTAAGATTTTAGCAACCGCTTAACAACCGTGCATTCTCTTTCCCTTCCCGGTTTTGCGGTTTTTGCCTTTATAAACCCTAACCTTTGGTTATTCGGGGCTGCTCTGTTCATGATGATCAGACAGCCCCAGCATGCTGGATAATCAATAAAGCTTCCCCTTGCTGTTTGCATAAGAGATGTCTCTTGGTGACGTTTTTCGGGTGGTCGACTCTAACAAATTAATTAATCTGTCTTTTAAAAAAATAGTATAGTCCCCATATACCTTCCCTTTTTTTAAAAAAAAGGTTTAATTATTTATCTGAAAGGCACATTCTGCTGTCACAGAGGCAGCAGCAGAATAAGAGAAGAGAGAAGAAGAGAGGAGAGGAGAGGGGAGAGAGAAGAGGGGATAAGGGAGAGGGGAGAGGGGAGAGGGGAGAGGAGGGGAGGGGAGAGGAGGTCTTTCGTCCACTGGTTCATTCTTCAAATAGCTAGGACCGGGCCAAGCTGAAACCAACAGCCAGGAGCCTCTTCCAGGTCTCCCACGTGGGTGCAGGAGTCCAAGGACTTGGGCCATCACGCTGCCTTCCCAGGCACATTAGAGAACTGGAACAGAAGTGGAGTAAGCAGGGATTGGAACCAGTACCCATATGGGATGCCAGTGTCAGCACCTCCCCGACCCCATACCTTCCATCCAGCTTCCTCTAGTTAACATCTTATCTAACCATAGTAAACTGACTGCAACCAGGAAATTAACATTGGCACAACATTAGTTGGTATATAGCAACTAGTTAGTATCTAGAATTTTGCCTTATTAACATTAGCGGTCCCACTCATGTCCTTGGTTGTCTCCGATCTGTATCGGGTCATCAGTCTTTCATTGTTTCTTGTAACCTTAAGAAGCCTCTGGAAGACTGCTGGCCACTTATATTTTGTAGAATGTCCTTCCATTTGAATTTCTCCTGATTAGATCGAAATTCCATATTTTTGGTGAAATTAGGACAAAAGTGATATGCTCTTCTCAGTCATAGCTGGAGTACCTGGTGTCACTAATGTCCCATTTCTGATAATCACCTTTAGCCACTGGATTATGGTGATATTTACCAGGCTGTCCCACTATGAGGATCCTATTTTTCTCCTTGTAATGAATATCATGTGACTATGAGATTTTGAGATTACAATGACCTGTTTCTTGTCATATTTGTCTTCTAATTTCAGCATCCATTGATGAATTTGCCCCCACAGTGTATCAACTGGTAGTGTTCTATTCTTATTCTTTCTGTATTCGTTAATGAGACTTCTGCTGTAGAATCATCCTCTACTTATTTACCTATTTCTTAAATTATTCATTGCTGTCAGTATAGACTGATAGAGATTTGCTTTATTCTATGGTTACAGTTTGCGACTATCATTCATGGTTTTGCTGCTCAAATTGTGACAGACTGGCTGATTCTGAAGTCCTTTAAGTTGCCACCTGTGTCCTTTTGACCTGCCCCAGGTCAAACACTTCCTTCCTTTGAACACTTCCTTGCTTTCTAATACTACAAGATGTTTCAGGCTTATATTTTCCCTGTTCCAGTCTTGCAGCTGGCCATTTCTCTAAGGTGCCCTGTTAGTTTCACTGGGGAACGCTGTTTACACGTTGAGACGTGGTACTAGTTCTATACATTGTCACTGGAGTGTCGTGAATTTCAGGCTTTCTCAGTGAACAGTTGGAAATATTAGGTAAGAAGTTAAAAATTAGCCCATGTGTGTGTGAGAAGGGAATGAAGAAACCAGCATCTGTTTTGGAGGCCCCAGAAGCCCCGCATCTTGCACTTCAAAGTCCTGCCCAGACCCTGGTCACCTCCCAGGTGGTCTCAGCCCTTCCCCCAAGGAAAGCCCCCAGGGGAATTCTCTCTCCTCAGGACCAAATGGGTTCCCTGACCTGATAACATGAGGCATTAAACTTTCACAGAGTCCCTAAGGGAAGCCCCCCCACCCCAACACTCTGCCTGGGACCAGCAAATCTGGGGAAGAGTTTGCTGATTTACAGCCAACAAACCCTTTTGCCAGGGCTCCCCATCCTTTGTCCTGGAGGATGGGGGACCTGAGATTAGAGAAACACACATATGTGATGTCTGTGTTTGTATGTGTACATATTTACTATATATGTACATATACAACATTTTCCTCTACATATCTATCCATGATAAAGTTTCATTTATATAAATTAGGTACAGGAGGAGATTAACACCAACTGATTGTAAACTGTGTAATTATAGCAATACCCTGGATAAATTAACATAGTTTCTCTCTTTTCCTCTCAGATTCCATGGGATCGGACAAAGGGATGGAGGAGATTTCACCATCCTGCTCCGAGTGGAGAATCAAAGACGAATTGCTTATTTCTGGAATTCTCCATTCATATTTTCAGCCCGTGGCTGACTGTGGACACCGAGACCACAGATAAGGGGGACTGCTGCGGTTATGAGCAAGAAAGGAAAATGAGAGACAGCACCGAAGAAGCTTCAAGTTCAAGGCATGACAAGAGAGGAGCTTGAAGAATGCGTCGGTGAGCCTGGGAAGATGCATGGCCACAGGTCACTGCAGCTGAGGAGTAAGCAAGGGCAGGGTTGTTCATACTTGTATTCATACTTGTATTTGCAGTGTTAGTAATGGTGTGGAGATCTAGTGCCAATGCCACAATATGGAAAGAGAACTGATGAAAAACTAAGTTTTCTTTAGCGTCGAACTCCTACTTTAACTCAGAGCTGTACCTCTGTTAATCATTCTTTCTCACAGACGTGCTCTGTATGCCTGTATGTACGCGTGTGGGTAGAAATCCCTTTTTTTGAACACACAAATATGAATAAAGTACATTTTTTGTATCTTTTCTACTTCACAATATGTAGGGGGTCTGTCTAGTATGTATATCTAGCAGAATGGGAGATTTAACTTAGACTTTTATTAAAATCTAGTATTACACTGAACAGAACTAGATTAATTGATTATCCCTGTTTTGATGGATATTCAGATTCTTTCTGAAGCAGAGACCTGTGGTTGTTCTCCAAAGTCCATTTTTGTTTTTGCCTGGGTGCGCCATTCAATTACATTTTCCAACGCCTCTGGCAGATAACTGCAGAAGTGGGCTGTGTTCCTGCTAATGGCCTGTAATGAAATGCTGTGAGTCAGTTCTGAAACTGGGCTTCAAGACCTTGTGCAGGCCTGCTCCACTGCCTCTCACTTTCCTGCCGGCTGTGAGATGGGTGTGGTGGAGACCCTACACCCTGGAGATTATGACGATGTCCCAGGGCAAGGTGGAGTGATATTTTAGAAGGAAATGGGTACCCAAATGACCACAAAAGGTAGCTCTGCCCTGCTGACCAAAGCTTCAATTTTCACCTTGAATCCTGAATGAGAGAAATAGACATTTATGTTTTTGGTGTCACTGCCTATTTATTGGGTGTCTTGGTTATGGAACCTCATCCTCCTTACCAGTATATTTCCTATTACAAATAATCCTAGAATGAACATATTTGCACAGATGCACCAAGATATGTAAGAGCTAAAGTGGATTTGCTTGGTCAAATATGTGTTTTTAAATTCTTACTCCCTTTGTTGTCATAAGAGAGCACATTTTTCTTCCCCAGTGCTTGTTCTAATTGGTTAATGCTCATTATAATTAATTTTTAAAATATTTTCCATTTCATAGGTAAAAAATTCATACATAAAATTTAAAAATTTTAAACCATAAATATCTTTTAATATGCCTGTAATTTTATTTGGCTTATAAGGGCAGAAACTAACTGCTCAAAACTTTGCCATTTTTCTAGTAGATTACTGAAATTTTATTGGCATGTAAATGCTTTATTAATTTATAGAAATTCTCTGTCATTTGTGTGGCAAATATTTTTGGCTTATCATGTATCTTTGACTTTATGGACTATATTTTCATTGGATTAATTAGAAACTCTTATGAAGTCAGATTTGTCAGTGATAATGATGATGCTGAGAATGCCCAACACTTATTTAATACTTATTGTTTGTTTATTCTGCAAAGGTGGTTGTATCACTGAATTGTGACCTCTCTCCTGCTTAAAATATAATACAAAGGCTCTAAGCATCTACATAAATGCCAAAATGATCACAGGAGATTTTTCTTGCTATACTTAGACACAAATTCTAGATCATGAAAAATTTTCACTTAGAAACGAATGGGCATAAAACACTAATCAACACTATGGTGCCTGCAGAAACCTCCAAAGCTTAAAATGAAGAATGATAACACACAGGTAGTGTGTTATCATTATGGAATTATGGAATGGCTTACTGTTGGAGTAAAAAGTGACTTTGATGTACTCCATACCCAGTGAATAATCCTCAAAACAAGACATGAAAGTTGAGAGGGTCAAACTAAATTAGCAAGGGAGGGGCCTGGGAGAGCAAAGGAAGTAGTTCACAGTAACAAGTAATATCACAGTCAAGTTCACGACCCTGGAAGAGGTGTGAGTGAGAAAGCCTGGCTCTGCCGAAAGGGGCTTGTGTGGTGTGAGGCAATGGGAGCGAATCCTCTGGGAAGTGCCAAGTAAGGAGGCAAAGAGTGAAAATCACTCTGAAGAAGGTCAGAGTAAAGAAGACCCAAGGAAGGAAGGAGCCATCAGAAGTGTTATTCCGGGATCAGATAAGAGAATCCCAGGGCCAACTGGGGAAAGACCCAGATCTGCCCCAGAGGAGGTTGTCCCAGGCCAGTCAGGTCAGCGGAGCGAAGGAGGTGTCCTCTTCCTGGCGGCTTGTGCAAGTAGTCCGTCAGAATTCTGACATCCACACATGCAGGCAGGGAAGCCCATGGCTCCCAGAGACAAACCTTGGCCTCACTGCTAACTTCTCTCCCACAGTGTGAAGCAATGTAAGACAAACTTAGAATCCAAGTCTTCTTTTTCTTCAGTTATTTATTTGAGAGGCAAAGAGAGCGAGGGAGGGAAGGAGAGAGGGAGGGAGGGAGAGAGGGAGGGAGAGGGAGAGGCGGATGGCCCATCCACCGGTACATTCCCCAGATACCAGCAATGGCTAGTACCGGGCTGGAGCCAAAGCTGGGAGTCAGGAGTGCGATCCAGGTCTCCCATGTGGGTGGCAACAGCTCTTTATTGCCAGATCAGATAAGAGAGAACATAACTGCTGCCCCCAGCATTAACTGGAAGCTGGAGTCAGGAACTGGAGCCAGGACTTGAACCCAGATACTCCTGTGTGAGGCCTGGGTGTCTCAATTGCTGGGTTAAATGTCCACTCCACCCATGTATTCTTTTTTTTTTTTTTTTTTTTGACAGGCAGAGTGGACAGTGAGAGAGAGAGACAGAGAGAAAGGTCTTCCTTTGCCGTTGGTTCACCCTCCAATGGCTGCCACGGCTGGCGCGCTGCAGCCGGCGCACCGCGCTGATCCGATGGCAGGAGCCAGGTGCTTCTCCTGGTCTCCCATGGGGTGCAGGGCCCAAGTACTTGGGCCATCCTCCACTGCACTCCCTGGCCACAGCAGAGAGCGGGCCTGGAAGAGGGACAACCGGGACAGAATCCGGCGTCCCGACCGGGACTAGAACCCGGTGTGCCGGCTCGCAAGGCGGAGGATTAGCCTAGTGAGCCGCGACGCCGGCCCGAACCCATCTATTCTTAATGCAAACAAAGGACCATTTATAAGCAAAAAACAAAAAACAAACAAAAAAACCCCAGAAACTTCAGAAATATGGACAACATGAAGTACAAAAAGATGTGTGCTTGGATCACTTGAAGCATGGTTATGTTAAAGTGGTTGTTATAAATAGAATTCACAAAGAAAACCCACCTGTTAGAAACACGTAATGAAAGAGATGACACATATTTAGAAGTGTTTTAACAGTAATAAAAATACCATCGATTGTAGTAAGAAAACACACATGGTGAGGACCATGGAGAAGGAAGTCAAGTAGTGTTGATTTTCTCATTTTCTTTGGAGGCAGAGTGATGATGACAACAAGGAGAGTGACAGCACTCACACCTGAAAGTGCGTCCATCTGTGTGTTGGATACCAGTCATACAACATCCTGTGTGTCATCTCTTAATTCCCCAGTCTACCTATCAGGTAGGTCCTATTATTTTTTCCAAAATAAAATGCCTATTTCAATCTTAGATTTATAAAATTCATTTACACCTGGAATGTATGCTGAACAAAGCATTTTATTAGACATGGTAAATCACTATGTTTGTGTATTTGCAAGTTACCCAGCAATGAACATTGTAACCATAGGAAATGATGAATGAGAACAACGGCTTCATGTGCACTGTGTTGGAATCTACGTGGGTTCAGTGTAACATAGCCAGGAAGTCACAGAGCTGCTGTGGAATACAAGAGTATCTGATACTAAGACTCAAACTCCAGGGAATATTCTCATCCTTACAGTCAGGGGAGTGGGGACCTTGTCACCTGGATGTTGGGAGACACCAGAGTAGGTCCTATTGCTATTCTCACATGGGATAGAAGAAGAAATGGAGGTACTGCTCCATCTTCAACGTTAATAAGCAGAGGTACATAGGTGCAATAAATGTTACATAAAAATGCAACAATGGCAACAGTGTATCTTACAAATTGGATTGCCCTCAATTTGTCTGAAAAAAAAAATCTTATGGCAAAGAGTAATGTAAGAAGGAAAGAAAGAATGGGCCAGTGTTGTGGCACAGTGGGTTAAGTCACTGCCTGCAACACCGGTATCCAATAGGAGCTCCAGTTAGAGTCCCAGATGCTCTACTTCAGATCCAGCTCCCAGCTAATGGGCCTGGAAAAAGCAGTAGAAGACGGCCCAAGTTCTTAGGTCCCTTTCATCCATGTGGGAGATCCAGATGGAGGTCCAGGCTCCTTGCTTTGGCCTGCCCAGCCCCTGTCATTATGATCATTTGGGGAGTGAACCAGTGGATAGAAGATCATTTCTCTCTCTCTCTCTCTCTCTCTCTCTCTCGCTCTCTCTTTCTCCCTCCCTCCCTCCCTCCCTCCCTCTTTCCATCTCTGAGTGTGAGTGTTACCCTCCCTGTGAGATCATTTCTCTCTCTCTCTCTCTCTCTCTCTCTCGCTCTCGCTCTCTCTTTCTCCCTCCCTCCCTCCCTCCCTCCCTCTTTCCATCTCTGAGTGTGAGTGTTACCCTCCCTGTGGTAACTATGCTTTCCAAATGAATAAAATAAATCTTTTTTTAAGAATTACCAAGAAGCATGAAAATCTCCCAGAACAACAAAAAAATAAATAAAATGACAGAATTTTGTCAAATCAAACATAGTAAAAGTTAATGGGAATTTTCCCATTAAATAAATTGAAAACTAGTTTAAAATAACTATGCTTAAACCAAAATAACTCCTAAGGATTAGAGAACATGCAAAAGAGAATGAAAAAAGAGAGGATTTTGTAGTGTTAATATTAAACACAGTTGAATTTAAGTTAAAGGAAGGTAGTGAGACAGAGTAGGCAGTGAGTAGTGAATGGTAGGATCCAAAATAAGGCTTTACCAGCTATGAGATGTTACTAAATAACATGCCATGAGGTATATGAGATAAAACTTTTAGAACTACAAAGAGAAGTGGAAAGAAATCAGTAACGGAAGACTTTTTAAAATTCATGATAAATCTCATATTGAAGAATTTAATCTGCAATGCTGATTTAATCAAGATCATTATGGTCTTCACCTTCGATAAATTCATTTTCTTTTCCCGTCCACCAACAATTGCCTTATAAGCAGCCACAAAGAATCCTCAGTGAGGTATTCAGAGTAGAGGATCACACGGGCCATATTCTTTGAGTAGAGATGTGCAAAAGGAATTTGATAACAACAACAACAACAACAAAAGTTGAAGAGCAGCATGAACACACTCAGCCAGCTGGAAATGAACCATGGCCTCCCCACCAGCACCACGTACGCGCAGATCTGCTGCTCTGTCGGAGTGCTGAGAGATTGGTGGTGGTAAAAACTTGGGAGATGTAATCACAGCTGTACCAGGAATGGCTGCAGACACACATGCACGTGTGTGAAGGCTTCTGTCATGCGCTTTACTGACTGAGGCTGGGATTTTCATCTCATGTAAATGCAGGTGTTCCTAGAATAAACCCTATTTGATTACAGAATACAAATAGTTCATCATATGCATTTATTTGAGACTTTTTTTCAGGTAGGAAACATGGATGTTTGTGAACTTGTGGAGGCATGCTCTTCCTGCACATGTGTGTGTGCCTGTGTGTGTGTCCACACGTGTGTAAATACCTATTCCTGAAAGAAAGAAGAATAAATATAAACTGTGCTCACTCACTCCTCCAGATTATCCCTCGAGGTGTCACACAGTAGACCGGAAGGAGGTAGAAGGCTCCGAGAACATGGAGAAATGGAGACTCCTGTCGCTCCTTGGGTCCCATTATATGGGAAGAGCTGAGCACCAGAGCTGAGAGAGGGAAAAGCTGTGTTGGGCTCCCGCCTCTCCTACCTTGCTTTATGCAGCTCTGGTGCTCTTGTTCATGCAGTGTAACTAAGCAACAATGCTTGTCTCTGGTTGACTAACAGCCAAAATACTTGGTGCAGATAATTTAAAGGCTTTGTTAAAGGACATATAAAAAGACCCAAATAATAGAAAAGCATAACATGTTTATGGATGGTGTGTTCTGATACTTTTACTAATTCAGTTGTTTCCTAATATAGTAAAAATTCAGTGTAAGGGTTAGAGTTGTGGCACAATGGTTTACATTGCCACTTGGGGTGCTGGCATCCTATATCAGAATGCCAGTTCAGGTGCTGGCACTGTGGTGTAGCAGATAAATCTGCCGCATGTGGTACTGTCATCTCATATGGGCACCGGTTCAAGTGCTGGCCACTCTACTTCCAATCCAGCTCCCTGCTAATGTGCCTGGGAAAGCAGCAGAGGATGGCCCAAGTTCTTGGGCCCCTGCACTCACATGGGAGACCTGGAAGGAGCTCCTGGTTCCTGGCTTCAGACTGATCCAGCTCCAGCTGTTGCAGTCATTTGGGGAGTGAACTAGCAGATGAAAGACCCCTCTCTCTCTTTCTCTGTGTGTGTGTGTGTCTCCCTCTCTTTCGAGGTCTCTCTCTCTCTGTAACTCTGCCTCTCAAATAAATAAATAAATTTTAAAAACAGTCCCAGTTCAAGCCCCAGTTTCTCCAATTCTAATGTAGCAACCTGCCAATCTGCCTGGGAAAGTAGCAGAATATTGTCCAAGTACTTGGACCCCGACACTCATGTGGGAGACCCAGACCGATCTCCAGACTCTTGCTTCGGCTCAGTCCAGACCTGGCCATTGTGGCCATTTGAAGAATGAATCAGCATATGGAAGGTCTCTCCTCTCCCTGTCACCCTCCCCACACCCCGTCACTCAGCCCTTCAAAAAAAAAAAAAAAAAAACAACTTTAAACATTCAGTGTAATCCCTACAGGATATTGAACAAAGTATCTAAATAAACATGATCTTCCACAAAAAAGTCAATAAGAAAAAACACATTCAATCCAGTTAAGAAATGGGCAAAGGACTGAGAAGAGAGTTCTTGAAAGAAGAGATACAAATGGCCAACAAGCGTATGAAGAAATGCTCACAGGGAAATGCAGATCAAAACCACAATGAGATATCACCTCACATGTCAGATTGGCTATCATCAGAAAGAGAAAGAGAGTAACAATTGCTGGAGAAAGGGGAACTTTTATATCCTCTTGGTGGGAATGCAAATTAGTGCAGCTACTGTGAAAAACTCTATGGCGATTTCTTAAAAAGCTAGAAATGGAACTGCCCTATGATCCAGCAATCCCACTACTGGGTATATGCCCAAAAGACATGAACACACTGTATAAGATACCTGCAACACCATATCCATAGCAGCAATGCTCACAATAGCAAAAATAGTCAACCAAGGTGTCCACCATGAGATGAATGGATAAAGTAATATGGTATATTGGCCGTGGCTCACTTGGCTAATCCTCCACCTGCGGCGCTGGCACCCCAGGTTCTAGACCTGGTTGGGGTGCCGGATTCTGTCCCAGTTGCTCCTCTTCCAGTCCAGCTCTCTGCTGTGGCCCTGGAGGGCAGTGGAGGATGGCCCAAGTGCTTGGGCCCTGCACCTGCATGGGAGACCAGGAGGAAGCACCTGGCTCCTGGCTTCGGATTGGCGCAGCATACCAGCCATAACGGCCATTTGGGGGGTGAACCAATGGAAGGAAGACCTTTCTCTCTGTCTCTCTCACTGTCTAACTCTGACTGTCAAAAAAAAAAAAAAAAAGAAATGTGGTATATGTACACAATGGGATATTATTCAGCTATAAAAAAGAATGAAATTCTACCACGTACAGCAAAATGGACGTTATTGGAGGACATCATGTTGAGTGACATAAGCCAGATACAAATACTGCATATTCTCCCTTATATCTGGGAGCTAAAAAACAACATAAAAAAATCCCTCCCCCGCAAAACAAAATGTTGATTACCAGGAGCTGGGAGGGGTGTAAAAGAAGCTTGGATGGAAAAAAAGAGGGGGCAGTGTGGTGGCTCGGGGGTTCAAGCCACCACCTGTGACGCGGGCACCCCAAATCAGAGTCCCAGCTGCCGTCCTGGCTGTTCTGTTTCCAACCCAGCCCCTTGCTAATGCGCTTGGGAAGACAGAGACTGATGGCCCAAGTGCTGCGTCCTTGCCTTCTGATAGGAGATCTGGATGGAGTTCTGGGCTCCTGGCTTCGGCCTAGTGCAGTCCTGGCTGTTGTGAGCATTTGGGGAGCGAACCAGTGGATGGAAAATCTCTGTCTCTCTTTGTCTTTCTGTTACTCTGCCTTTCAAATGAATGAATGAATGAATGTTTAAAGAATAGGAGCAGCTGTGTACAGTTCATTAATTGTGACAAATGTAATAATATGAGATGTTAGTGATAGAAGTGGAGTGACAATATATGGGAGCTCTTTGTATTACTACCTCATATTTTTTGTCTTGTAAATTTAAAACTATTCTGAAATAAATTTAAAAAGGGTTTTACAAAATAAAGGAACAGAATGAAGAATCAAGGCTCCATTTATGTTTTTTTAAAGATTTATTTATTTATTTATTTGAAAGGCAGAGTTAGAGGCAGAAACAGAGAGAGAAAAGTTTTCCATCTGTTGGTTCACTCCCCAGATGGCTGCAATGGCCAGAGCTGGACTGATCCAAAGCCAGGAGCCAGGAGCTTGTTCCAGGTCTCCCACACAAGTGCTGGGGCCCAAGCCATTGGGCCATCTTTCATTGCTTTCCCAGGCCATAGCAGAGAGCTGGATAGGAAGTGGAGCACCTGGGACCCAAACCAGCGCCCATATGGGATGCCAGCACTGCAAGCATTGGCTTAGCCCACAACACCACAGTGGTGGGCCAGTCTAGGCTCCATTTAAAAAAAGAAGTGAAGATGGTGCTATGCTGATCAGATTTGAAGATATATTACAAAGAAAGCTATAGGAATAAAAGTATGGGATATGAATGCCGAACCGTATCACTGTGTGTCGTGGATTCTAATCAAACATAGAACACTGAAACAAGTGCGTGAACGGGTGTAGAACCATTGTATATTAGAATGGTTTGGGGTAGAAGAATTAGACTTCTTCCTCCCCTTGTGCTACCCACACATTTACAGCTGGATTAAAAAACCTCAATGTGAAAGAATAAAATTAACAAAGAAAAATGTTCCATGTCATCTTTGACACCTTAAGTAGGAAGGACTTTCTTAAACAGTCCCAGTAATGACAGACCATAAAGGAAAATACTGGTAGGTTGTAAAACATTAACATTAGAATTTCTGGCAAAGATTTGACACTGAGCTGTGACAAGAGTGAGAAATGAACGTCTGTGGTGATGAACCTCTGAAATTCTGCAGTTCAGCAACTGATCACTACCACTCATAAGCCAAGACGGGGTGGGGGGTGGAGGTATAGCTTATGTCTGGTATTAACTGGAAGAATTCAGCAAGAGCATGGGGATTCCCATGTGTATAACAGACCTGTAAATGTCTAATATGATATGGCGGCTCAATGTTTAGGGTTTTAATTAAAACTAAGTTACTCTCCTAGAAATAGTAGGCGATTATGAAAATGTTCCTTGTCTCATGGCTTCAATGTCAACTTACCAAAAGCCAGGAGTAAGTTTTGGACTCCAACAAACAGAAATCCTGGAGGGGAAGATCTGTGATTTTTTTAGGAGCATATAAAACCCTAAAGAGAGCAGAGTCTTGTCTGTTTTGTTGCCTCCTGGAGCCAAAGCTAGAAATTGGGCATCCAATCCAGGTTTCCCATGTGGATGACAGAGATCCAATTACTTGAACCATCACTGCTATCCTCCAGGGTCTGCATTAGCAGGAAGCTGGAGTCAGGAGTTGGAGCTGGGTGTTGAACCCAGGCACTCCGATGTGCAATGCAGGCATATTAACTGGTGTCTCAATTGCTGGGCTAAATGCCGGCTCCTGTTGTTCAATCTCACAGCCTTACACGTAACCATGGATATTAACTGAGGAGAGGGTGGCACTAATTTAGTACTTTACAACAGGAAGATGGACAACGACAGAGCACAATTATTTGAAAACAGGTTTCATTTATGGAACGGCTACTGTGTGTTACACACCGTGCAGTCTTCCACTACCCATGCCCTCCAGCTCTCTGAGGGATTATTGTTCCAGTTGATGATGGCACTGAGGGTCAGAGATGGAAAGTGGTGGAGTCGGGAGTCAGTCCTGCTCCCTCTGACCTGCCCAGGCGTTTGCAGTCAGCCTACCCTGATCACGTTCTCCTCCCTCTTGTTCACTATTTTTGACGCAACTGACCTGCACGGTGCATTTCTTGGCCCCTGAGGCCTTGTGCATGCTTGTTCCTCTGTATGGCCACCCTCCCTTTCTTTCAGAATGCTGCTTGTTAGATTAAGGTTCCACACAAATGGAACCTATTTAATAAGTCGGTTTCTTGTCTGTGTGCCTCTTAAAATAAGAACTCAGTGAAGACAGCCAGCTTTTCTGTCTTGTTCACTAGAGAGACCCTAGCAGTTAGCATCAGGACACAGGCATTAGCAGCTGATTGATGCCTGCACCAATGAAGTTGCCTCCATCCTTGCAATCAGAACTGATTGCTGCACGGGTTCATCATGGCCTACTGCTTGTTTCCCAAGTATGGTTCTCATTCCAGTTTGATTAGCTCCCTCTCTGTGTGCTTCACCACCCCAAGTCTATGAATTCCTTGCAGACTGGATTAAATCTTCCTGAAGCAGTTACCAGTGTTTTTTTTTCCCTGCCCAAGAGAATTTCCTGCCACTGCAGACTCTCCTAGTTGTGTACCCAACATGTAGTCTTTACTTCTCTTTTCCCTGCAAAATGTTTAGGCTTGTCACAGCAATGTGTCCAGCTCTCCTTACCACTAGAAATGGCCCTATGACATAGTTCTGGCCAATCATATATACACTCAACACAGATTTCTCCAGACACTTATGGTTTCCTGATACAAAAGCAATGATATGATTGATCTGTCTTTGCTGTCTCTTCCCTTCTTTTCTTGAACACAAGCATAATGTCCCCCAAATAGCCCAAGCTAGAGCAGCTATCTTGGGCAGTAGGCTATTTTTCAGGATCATGATGAAATACTTGAGGTAGGCCAACTTCAGAAAGAAGAGAGTTTTCTTGTGAAGTGCATAGTTTTGGGAACTGGAGTCCGTGATCAGGCATCCCCATTGATGTGGCTTTTGGTGAGGCTCTCAGGCAGATCACGAATGTTAGGGATGAGGACAGGAGCAAAGCATCACTTCTTGAAACAGGAAGTAGGAGATCTGGGTGGAGCTTAGGCTTTTATGACATCCCTTTCATGAGAACAACCCATGGGTCACACAAGAGCTACCTTGAGTCCTTTCCCAGGGAAGGGCTTTACTTGGTCTAAGTCCCCACCTGTAAAGGTTCCGTAACATCTCACAACACCACGCTGAGGTCAAGCTTCCAATAAATGAGACTGGGGAACCACTCCATGCAAATCACAACACCATGCCAAGGCCAGTTCAAGAGGACAAACGCTAACAGCTCAGGGAGGCAGAGCAAAGCAAGATCTTGGTGGCTTTGCTGAGTAGCTAAGCTACACACCTTGTTATGTGAGAAAAGTTCAAACTTACTTGAATTATTCTAAGTTGGATTTTTTGTTACTTTTAGCCAAAATTATCTTTAATTTAGCTGATATATTTAATTGGTACAATACATATAAACTATATTTCTATGAGTATGTGTAGGTTTTTGTAAATCTAAAATATTTTTGCAGGAAAGTAAATTCACACAATATTTTGAAATACAAGGAGACTAGGACATAGGAATGCTGAGACTAAGTGGTGGAATCAGAAATCAAACCCAAGATTCTCAATAGAACCAGCAGAAGGAGGACCTTTCTCTCTGTATCTCTCACTGTTTAACTCTGTCAAATAAAAAAAAAAACCATGCGTGTGACCTGCCCTGTTCCTCATGACTGGGCATGTGTGCTGCCTCCATTGCCCGTATCTGTTGGCCTAATGGAGAGATGGGGACCCCAGCACAGGCCCTTGCAGACTCTACCCAGGAGGATCCCTGTCTCCTGGGCTTAGTTGCCATGGATTTATTTACCGTGATGGGGGTACAGCTTGTTGCCAAAAACTGCCTACCTTTTCTGGGCACTTCTTTTAGGGGCCACCTCAGAACATCTCCCACCAGTCCTCTTTGATTCTGCTCATTCGCCCAACCCAACATGGGAATGCATTCTGTATGTTTGTGGAAGATCAAGGAGCTTGGGTTCTAATTGCTGGAGCTGATGGAGAGAGGCAGAGGTTAAGGACAGAGAGGCAGACACAGAGTTCTGATTCTGGGACACCTCAGAGGCCCTGGAAAGGGCTTTAGATTTACTCTCAATGTGAAGGAAAATCACTGGTCTGGATATTAGAATGACTGCACCGACTCAAGTGGAGAAAGGACCAGCAATCCTACAGATGATGGCTGAAGTCAAAGCCACGGCAGTGGCTCTGATGAAAAGTCGCGTGCTCTGGACATATCTGGGAGTTAGAGTTCACAAGATTTCTACGTCAATTGGACGTGCGGTTTCAGGGAAAGGAAGCAGCCCAGGAAAGTCCAATGCTTTCGCTTGCATAGCTGCCCTGGGGTGCTGGCTGGTCCATGAGATGACGGACAGTGAAGAAGCTCATCTGAGGTGGGGAGGTGATGAGTATCGAGCAGCTGCCTTTAGTGGGTTAATTTGGAGAAGACTATTGGACATGCATGTGAAAATGTAGTGTAAAGAGGGTTCAAGGTCCCTGTGCCTGTCATCCCAAACATCACATCAAGCATTTTGTGTGGCTGAGGTGAGATGGGGAGCTGTCAGTGTGAACACTGTGGGCTGAGACGTATTTGGAGATGAAGTGAAATAACAGTGAAAACAACAGGCACATGCACTAAGATTTTGTGTTTTCAGTCTCAATTTGCTGCTGAATTTAGCAATGCGATATTAAGAAGATGGTGTGTTTGACTAATTGCCTCAGTGTGAGTCAGTTATTGATTTAAGGAAGAAAACAAAAAGAACGGATTGCCTTTAGGGTTTTCACCAAAACACATGCACAAATAAACATGTAAACAAACACACATATAAACATGGTTTCCATGCACCATGGCAGCGTCATCCGTGGCAAAGGGCTCTGACTGCCTAAAATAGCCGAGCTTCCTGGGTCTGAATCCTGGATTTGCTTCCTAATAGCTCTGTTAACCTCTGTGCAAGTATAAATGTAGGTTGTTCAGATAATTCAAAGACATAATCCCCATAAAGCTCTTAGCCCAGAGTCTGGGACACAGCATCACCCAGTATATATCAGTCGGTTTTTGTATCTGCCATTGTCAGAGGCATGTGGTGCAGACAGATGCAACCCCCTGGGCGCCTGTCTTCACACCCTTGCACTGACGAGCTTATGAGCAGTCGCACACACAGGCACATCTACATGTATCAGACACGCATGTGCACACATGCCTACAGAGCATGTCTTGCATTTTCTCCTATTCTCGCTGCCTGTCTTGCCTGCCTACACTTGATAACATTCCCCTTCAATGCTTTTTAAGAATGGAAAGGTGATTTTCTTTTTCTTCCAAGCACTAGCTGCTGCCCCTGGTGCCTGCCATGGCTCACGGCTGGCTGTCCTCCTGAATGAGCAACAAATACCCTCAGCAAATCACGTTCTCTAAAAATAGACCACCCCGGATGATCTTCAGCTTCAATTCCCATTTCCATGCATCTTGAAGAAGAAAAGAAAAATTCATTCTTTTAGAGCCTCCGTGCTAATCTGTCGCAAGCAATGGGATTTGATGAACATGAACAAATCTCTCAAGGTTTGTGAAATGCCCTAGTTCTGCTTCATCTGTTTATTGGATTTATATAAAATAGAAATGTGAGACTGACAGATTTCTTCAGACACTGCCAATTGAACGTGCACTGTGTTTGGCTTTGTGGAGCCATTTATCAGCAGTATTTTACCTTGTTAATTTAATGCTTGACTTGTCTCTTCTATTTCTACCTTGAGGTGCCTGTGGAGGGATCTAGGGGGTACAAGATACCTCTTCAGTCATAGGCAGTGTGTAGAAACAGGTGCTTTGCTCTTAATACTGCAAGCCCACTAAACTTCTGATGTACATGATTCCTTAAGAGTTCACTTGGCTGTTTGGATCAAGGACCACTCAGTTTATATTGCCCACACTGCTGGATGCATGCTCATGACAAAAATAGAAAAGCAACAGCAAGAAGACAGCAGCACTGAGAATGCATTTTAACATTTGGAACATTAACAGTGTTGGCCCAGTGTGAATGGAGCCCAAGGATGAATTCTGTTTATCTCCTGAAACCTTGATATGCACAAATTGACTCAATTCTGATTTGGACTACTTTGCCCCACTGATTTGAATTGGAAATGGCCAGTCCAACAGGATCTGTTAATACCATGTCATTAACAGCTCCTCTGAAGCCTGCACATGGCACACTTACTCTGGGTTTCCAAACTGGAGCACGCTGACTCTGCAAGAGTATAGGAAGCATAAACCTATGCTTATAGCTTCTGTTCAGTAAAATCAGGGGTGATGGATTTTGCAGATTTCACACTGATGGCCTTGACATCATTCCCTACCCAGAGGCAGCTGCTCTACATAGTTATCATTATTTTCACCTTCATCATCAACATTATTATCAATGTGTCTCATATACCATGTGAAATAAGGAAACAGCAATCATCTGCATAAATTCACTGTGCTCTGTGTGGGTGCCACCATAAAAACTGTACACACACACACACCCTCCCTCCTAAGGCCCACACACAACCATTTAGGTGCTTACAATTGTATCAGGAAACCCACTTCAAGGTGGCTTAAGAAATTAGGATATTACCTCATTATAATAAGATATCCTAGTGCATGGAGATTAGAGGGACAGTTAATTCAGCTGTAGAACAACACTGGTAAGGACTCAAGTTCTTTTTTTTTTTTTTTAATTTATTTGACAGGTAGAGTTATAGATAGTGAGAGAGAAAAACAGAGAGAAAGTTCTTCCTTCCATTGGTTTACTACCCAAATGGCTACCATGGCCGGCACTGCGCCAATCTGAAGCCCTCCCGGGCCACAGCAGAAAGCTGGAATGGAAGAGGAGCAACCAGGACTAGAACCCAGCACCCATATGGGATGCTGGTGCCGCAGGTGGAGGATTAACCAAGTGAGCCACAGCACTGGCCCCTCAAGTTCTTTTGATCATTGTACTTTGCCTTCCTCATCTCAGCCTTAAAGCTGGCTTCTTGCATGATCAAAAAAAGTGGCTGCCTGTTTGCAAATATTCACTACCAGAAGAATACTGGCATCCTCCCTTGTGTCTGTTCTGATCAGCCTAGAAAACCTTTCCTTGCTCACCATTGGACTTCTCATTGGCTAGAATTATATCACATGTCCTTCCTAAAGGAAACCATGTGAAGGAGAATGAAACTGCCCCGACTGGCTTAGACCACTTAGGATTTGCCTCTGGGGTGCTTGGGCTAAGAATCTGGTTACACGGAGAAGGGTAGATATCACAGTGATTAGAAAAGAGACAATCTGCTTAATGCATACTAAACTGATCCTCTGGAAAAAAAAAAAAAAAAAAAAAGAAAAGAAAAGAAAAGAAACTATCAACTCCCAACTTGACTCTCACTGGGATTAAACATGACAATAGGTCTGATCTGATTTCATCATCATTAAAAAAAATCATCTATTATTTTTCACTTTATGTTTCTGTGTGGGAGCAAACTGTTGAAATCCTTACTTAATGTATACTAAGCTGATCTTCTGTATATTAAGATAATCGAAAATGAATCTTGATGTGAATGGAAGGGGAGAGGGAGTGGGAAAGGGGAGGGTTGTGGGTGGGAGGGACGGTATGGGGGGGAAGCCATAGTAATCCATTATTCGTACTTTGGAAACGTATATTCATTAAATAAAAGTTAAAAAAAAAAATTAAAAAAAAAAAAAAAAAGAAAAGAGACAAAGGCTGTAGGGCAGGTGATAAACAGGGTCTCCCAAGCAGACAGATCCCTGGTGGAGGATGACAATGACAGGAATAGTGTTAGGAGAGGGGACAGAAGGTAGAGGAGAAGACAAAATGGATTTGGGACAGCAGGAGTTTATAATCCCCCCCCCTCTTTTTTTTTTTGACAGGCAGAGTGGACAGTGAAAGAGAGAGAGACAGAGAGACAGAGAGAGAGGTCTTCCTTTTGCCGTTGGTTCACCCTCCAATGGCCGCAGCGGCCGGCGCGCTATGGCCAGCGCACCGCGCTGATCCGATGGCAGGAGCCAGGTACTTCTCCTGGTTTCCCATGGGGTGCAGGGCCCAAGCACCTGGGCCATCCTCCACTGCACTCCCTGGCCACAGCAGAGAGCTGGCGTGGAAGAGGGGCAACCGGGACAGAATCCGGCGCCCCGACCGGGACTAGAACCCTGTGTGCCAGCACCGCAAGGCAGAGGATTAGCCTAGTGAGCCGCGGAGCCAGCCCATAATCCCCTCTCTTAATGAATGGCCAGGACCTGTGAACATGGTGGGATGGCAATTCCCTTGCTTAAGTTACACGTAGTCACTCTGATAATTACTCTGTTGGGTCAGGTAAGACTCCAACCTCCAGGCTGGAGTGCACCTGTCCTGCTGGCCTTCAAGAAGTAAAGATCCTTGCTGTGCGAGGAGGCAGGGCACATGGCAAGAACCCAAGGTGGCAGTACTCACTGAGAGTAGCCCTGGACTGTAGCTAGCATGGAAACCAGGACTTCAGCCTTGTGGCTCCAACGATAAGAATTCTTCCGACAACCAGTGGGCTTGAAGAGGATCCCCAGCCTCATGTAAGATTGGAACCCTAGCTGACACCTTAAGTTCATCCTGGTGAAATGCTAGGCAGAAGAGCGGGCATTCCTGCCCCCAAAGAATCTGTAAGCTAGTGCATTTTTGGTTTTTTTTTTAAGCTTCCAAATTTGTGGTATTTTGTTAACAAAACATAGCAAAAGGAAACAAAAACTAAAAGCACACAAACAAAATCAGTCTACCCACTTTTGATCATCGAATGAGTGAGAAATAAAATTTTTTGTTTGAAGCCAGTGAACTTTGGGGATTCATGACTTCTGGTGCTACCTTAAATAAATATAATGACATTAACAGGGTTGTTCTTGCAAAGGCACAGAGGTGCCATCAAATGCACAGGGATAGCGCCTTCCATATCTTGCTGTGGAGATGGTCTCCTGGGGCTGGCCCACAGCGTGGTTGCACCTGCTAATGAAATGGAACTCTGATCAGCTAGGAAGGTGCCTTATTGTCCCCAGATTACCATGCATCTCATTTATGGTGTCTGGCTTGCTCCCGTTAATTGGAACTGAGGCCAGATACATCCAGGTTGATGCCTCTGAAGCCCACCAGGATTGTCTGCCGCATTTATGGAAGAGGAAAGAACTGGGTCTCCAGTCGTGCTTCTGTTTCTTTTTTTTTTTTTTTACTAAAGCAAACATCACTAATATCTAGTCTATTCAAATAAGGCAGTAGGATGCAATTCAGTCTTTCTCAGCCTTAAAATGGCATGTCACATAACTTTTCCAACTGACCTGATAGCCCCATTGAAGTGGATACATACTATGTGCCAGATGACAGTCCCCATTGAAGTGGATACATACTGTGTGCCAGATATGGTGCTAGTAACTGAGATCCACTTCCTCATTACCTCATTTTACGCAACGCTGAGAAGAAAGTGTAAATTCCATTTCTGGATGAAGAACCCGAGCTTATGGAGGTTAACCAATGTGTCTATGATCACAGATTTTTCAATGGCAGAGCCAAGAATCAAATCGAAGTCCATGTGAGTTGTTTATCCATACATGGATTCATTGGTGATTCAGCCAGCACTCACTTTCCAGGCACCGGTTATGGAAGGATTACAAGACAACAGAGCAGGGGTTAATAAACATTTTCTACACGGAGCCAGATGGGAACTATTTCAGGCTTTGAGGGCCATATGGTCTCCGTCACAACCATTCAACTCCACATTATAGTACGCAAATGGCCACAGACAGTTGATAAATGAATGAGCATGGCTGTGTACAAATAAAACTTTATTTACAGAAAAGGAAAATAGGTTTGGCTTGAAGGCTGTAGTCTATTGACACGTGTTCTAAAGCAAGACAGAGACGCCTCCCATCCTGGTGTTCTAAGCACGTGTTCTAAAGGAAGACAGAGAGATGTGCACACAGGAGCACAGTGCAGGTCATATGGCAGAAGCTGTGGCCAAGCCTGGACCACCTGTCTCAGTTCCCTGCAGCTGCAGAGTTGGTGCCTGCAGGCTCACAGGGAAGGGAGCTGCTCCAACCAAGGTCATGTCCTTTCCTGGGGGGCCTGGCAGGTGGATGTGAGGATAGGCTTCGTGCTCTTTCCCCACGTAGGCCCTCCGGCCTCAGAGCAGATGCCCTTGGTGTGACTGCACTGCAACCCATCCTGTCTCTGCCTGCACCTGCTTCCCTGGGTCCCGTCCAGGGCTTTTGTGCTTAAGAGCACCTGTCAGTTAACTCCTTGCCTGGGACCGCCCATCTCCGAGTCTGCAGTGAAGCAGATCTAAGCAGGCCGTGAGCCCAGCCTGTGGGGAGGGGATAAGGGTGAGAGTTGAGAAGAAAGCCTTGTGACCAAAGTTGTGTCTTAAAGCGCTACGGGGACCACACTGCTAGAGGAGACAAGAAGTAGGAGTGGGAACAAGTCTTCTGGCCAGAAGGAAGGGCAAGGAGAAGACTCTGAACAAGAAGCACACGATGCATCCTGGAACCAAGTGCTGGAGTGTGATGTGTGCTGACAGGGAGGCAAGGGCCAGGTCACGCCAGGCCTTTGAAGAGCCTAGAGACAGATCCTCGTGGAAAAGGGGATCCTTCTCCACCTTCTCTCCATGAAGTGGGAGAGTCCGCACTGGCGTAGCTTCCCTTGGAGAGGGCTACGAGGAGCTATGTGTCCTGGGAGAGTCTGGCTTGAGAGGCTCCAGAGAGGAACTGGGCAGACTCTCAGAGTATAAAGGAGAGAGGTTAGCATGGCCAAGGTCTTGCAGACGCTGTGGCACTTGGGCCGACTCCCACAGTCAATCAGGGCAGCAAGCTCAGATACTGGGGATGGAGCTGGAAGGGAGAGTGGGATGGAGCTGGCTGCGGGGCTTGCGAATGGGGTAGGCAGGGTGGTGTGGAGCTGAGATTCCATAGTGTAATCTAAGGCTGATTCTCCACCAACAGCTCCAGTGGTGCTTCGAGCAGTCGGGGAACTGACAGTGCCCTCCGTCGTGGCCTCTTGTGTGGGCTGGTGGTTCACAAGAGTAGTCATGGATCAATGCGCTGGTGCTGTTGTAGAGCCAAGAGGAAGCAAGCCGGGGTTTAGGACTGTGGACAGACACAGGAGGTAGGGAGGAGCCCTGTGGGCCACGCTGCCTGCATCCAGATCTCCTGAAGCCCAACAACAGCCTTAAAACGTTGTCCCTTCTTTCTGAAGTCATAGTTCTTACAATAGACAGCAATATAGGGCTGTTTAACAATTTCTGAAAATTTAGATATATTTGCAATATAGAAAAAATCACCAATTTTCATACTCTACAACCATTAAGTTTGATGTGTATAATTCTAGAAAATTTCTGTGAATTTCTGTGAAGCTACTAACACATATTTACTTATCTTAAAATTTCTACCTGACTACCTACCTATTCTTAATCTATTTTTAACCTAAAAGTGTACACAAACTTTGTCCTGTGACTTTATCCATGTCAGATTATAGACATGTGCATAAATATTTTACTAATATTTTTCCATGCAATGGGTATAATATGCTGTACTCAGTCATCATGCTATTGATGGTAAGTTGAATCTGTCTTAATTTTTGCCATAGTAAGCACTGCTAAAATGAATATTATCATATATATGTTCATAAGTAAAGGTGTTTGATAATAAAAACTAATACTTGAGTGCACTATGGATCCATCATTGTGTTAAGTCCTTCACAATCAGTCAGGGTTCATGCATTTATTTAGGGTGCACCTCTAGTCCCAGTCTGATGCCCCTCTATTTCCCATTAGGAGGAAGTCACTTGTTTTTAATTTCTGGAAGCTTTTAGAGATTTCCCTTGGTGCCTGTAGGCTCTGCTAATTGCATGTGCATAGCTGTTTTGGTTTTACTTTGCATTTTTCAAGTAACATCATGATGCTGCCAACTGTGTACATGTAGTTTGTTCAATTTTATTTTTATTTTTATATCTTGCTTTTATTGCTTGGCATTTCTATTTTACTTTAATTGCTTAGCATTTATTGAGCCCTCTCAATTTAAATATATTGATCCAATTTTCTTCTGCTTTCTTCTTGCTATTAAAAAGCTCCCTATTTTTTTTCTGCTTTGACTATCTCCTCACCTTCACTCCAGCTGCCCTCTGCTGATTGAGATGGCTGACTTACGTCTCCTTTCAATAACTACAGATTTTTCTTTAGAAAGAACCTGTTCTTTGATGTATATTTTAGGAAATTTAGTTCTTTATCTTCATTTCTCTGACTCAGTCTTTAATTTGTCCATTCAGTTTTTCAGACTTTGCATTGAAGATTTAAAAAAATTACTGATGTACGTGTTTACTGAATTTAAAAGGCAGAGAGAGAGAGAGAGAGCGCAAGAGAGCGAGCATAACCATCTGTAGGTTCACTCCCCAACAGCAGCAATGGCTGGGGCTTGGCCAGGCTGAAGCCAGGAGCCAGGAACCCATTCCAGATCTCTCAAGTGGGTGCCAGGGTCCCAAATACTAGAGTCATCACTTGTTGCTTCCCAGGGTATGCGTCAGCAGGAAGCTGGAATTGAGAGTGGAGCCAGGACTTGAACCCACGACTTGAGCCAGGACTTGAACTGATATGGGAGGTGGGCCCCCCAAGCATATTATTTGATTAATGAATGAAAAATTATATAGAAATCTTGTCTCACCAAAAGTTCATTCTCAGACATTGATTGTCCCTCCCCTACTTAAAAAAGAAATGAGTTTTTTTTTTTTTTTTCCCCAGATTGTCACAATTCTTGTATCTCTCTGAAGATACCAGCTGGAAAGTTTTTGAAGTTAGTCCTAAGCCCCGTGTTGTATCCCGTTCTGGGTTGGTTGCTCGGTTGGTGTACAGTGGCCCTCTCGCTCGTGCCGCAGTAGTTTGTTCGTATTTGAGGGTGAAGACGGCCCTGCCTGTGTAAGCAGCTGGGGTGGGTTTGGGTTCCCTTGCAGCTCAGGCTCTGTGTGGCTGCATCTGAGCTGGGAAGGCTGCTGTCAACCAGCGTGTGCTTTAGGGTCGGGCATGCGACCACGCTGGCAGGATGGAGACCTCCACTGCTGCCAGTGTGGGGAGGGGTCTGCATTGACTCGAATGCTTCAGTCGCACTCCTTACTCTGGATTTACTGCCTCTGTTTATCATTATTGTTCCCCTGGAGCTGTTTTTTAAATGTTTAAATTTTATTTTTATTTATTTGTTTATTTAAAGATTTATTTACTTTATTTGAAAGGCAGAGTTACAGAGAGAGATGGACAGAGAAACAGAGAGATCTTCCATCTACTGGTTCACTCCCCAAATGGCCACAGTGGCCAGAGCTGGACCAGACTGAAGCCAGGAACCTGGAGCTTCTTCAGGGTCTCTCCTGGGGGTGCAGGGACCCAGCACTTTGATCATCTTCCACTGCTTTCTCAGGTGCATTAACGGGGAGCTGGGTTGGAAGTGGAGCAGCCGGGACTCAAACCCGCTAGGCCACAGCACCGGTCCTAGATTTTTATTTATTTTTGAAGTTTGGAGTTATCCTGGACTGTAAAGTGGGAATAAAAAGAAGACCTACCTGGGAGGATTTTGGAGGCTTTTAAATGAAACGAGGCATCGAAACGTATGATGTACCCGACCAGTACCTGCTGGCTTGACTTCTTGGTCCTTGCTCTCTTAGAACCTTTTTCCTCTTTCTCTTCCCTTCACTTCCCTTTCCTATATTTTCCTCTTTTCCCTCCTCATCTTGTGGTTCCATCATTATTAGTATCATCATTATTATTATACCATAATCTGAAACATTTATTCTTTTATTCATCAAAAAAACCTTTTACTGAGTAAGGAATAACATTTGAAAACAGATTTAAATGCTTTCCCTATGAGACATTACTGTTTCACAGGTGCAGGAGAGTTAAAATCAAACAAACAGAAACTAGAATAAGAAATAAAGCTCAGTGCAGACACCTACAAGGGCACTTCAAAAAGTTTGTGGAGGTGCCAGTGCTGTGATGCAGTGAGTTAAACCCACAGCCTGCAGTGCCGGCATCCCGTCTGGGCACAGGTTCAAGTCCTGGCTGTTCCACTTCCTATCCAGCTCTCTGCTATGGCCTGGGAAAGCAGTAGAAGATGGCCCAAGTGCTTGGACCCCTGTACCCTATGTGGGAGACTTGGAAGAAGCTCCTGGCTCCTGGCTTCGGGTTGACTCAGCTCCTGCCATTGCAGCTATTTGGGGAATAAACCAGTGGATGGAAGACCTCTCTTTCTGTCTCTGTTTCTACCTCTCTCTGTAACTCAGTCAAATAAGTAAAATAAATCTTTAAAAATGTTCATGGAAAAAATGGGATTAAAAGGTAATTTTTTGGTGTAAATATTACAATCTATGCATGGGAGGGACTCATGGAAATGCATATTAAGGAAAACCTATGCATGGCTTCACAGGTTTTTTTTTTTTTTTTTTTTGCACTGAAACAAATATTATCTCTTATTTCTATTTTCTACAAATGTTTTGAAGCACCTTTGTATGAGGCACATGACCGTGGGGAGGTCCCTTTACTTTCCTGAGCTCTGGCCTCTGCATTTCCTCGTCTGAAAATGAGGACTGGATGCAACCATGTGTCCATCACCTTGCACACCAAGTGTAAAGGAAATGCCCTTCCTCTCTTCCCTTCTCTCGCGCTGCTGAATGGTGAGGGGAATCAGCCTGGGACGGGCTTTAGGGAGACTCGTGTGCTGCTGGGTCACACCCTACACGTAGATGGGCCTCAAGGTGCTTTGTTTCCCTTTTTAAAAATTTTATTTGTTTATTTGAAAGGCAGAGCATAGGAGAGGGAAGAGAGAGAGAGAGAGAGAGAGAACTTTTCATCTGCTGCTTCACTCCCTAAATGGCCACAAAAGCTAGGCTTGGGCCACACCAAAGCTAGGAGCCAAGAACTCCATACTGGAGTGGAGTGGCAGGGCCTCAAGCACTTAGGCCATCCTCTGATGCCTTCCCAGGTACATTGCCAGGGAGCTGCATTTTAGGTGGAGCCACCAGGACTCGAAGTTGAACTCTTGATGTGGGATGCCAGCGTAGCACTGTGCCACAGTATCAGCTGCCCGAATGCTCTTTGCTGCTATTGCCTTGAAATTATTTGTTTTCAAGATTTTATTTATTTATTTGAGATGTAAAGTTATAGAGAGAGGGAGAGACAGCAAGAAAGGTCTTCTATCTGCTGGCTCACGCCCCAGTTGTCTGAAATGGCGGGAGCTGAGCCAATCCGAAGCCAGGAGCCAGGAGCTTCTCCAGGTCTCCCACGTGGGTGCAGGGGCCCAAACACTTGGGCCATCTTCCACTGCTCTCCTAGGCCATAGCAGAGAGCTGGATCAGAAGAGTAGCAGCTGGCACATGAGTGGCACCCATATGGGATGCCAGCGCCGCAGGCAGAGGCTTAATCTATGCCACAGCACCGGCCCCTTGAAATTGTTAAAAAGGAGCTTTTACTTCCTCTTGCGCTGGGTCCCACGAATCATACAGCTGGCTCTGTGCTTTCACGCAGTCTGTGGAGGGCTCTATCTCGATTTCCCGCTTCCCATGGACACCGAACTGGCTGCTGCTCTCCCAGCTTGGTTTCTCTCCAAGTTCCTCAAGCAGCCAGTGCAGGCCTCCTTGAGCTCCCTGCCATTGCTAACTATAGCTCCAACTTGACACACTTGCTGTCTCCTATCCAGGTTCCCGAGGTATCTCTCTGCAAGGTTTGGAAGCAAAGCAGCTTTTAGCCTTTTTGTCACTGAGTTTTACAAGACTGAGCATTTTTCTTGGTGCATGTATACTTCTAGGAATACGCTGGACAGGGCAAGCTCACACTGCAGATGGACCTAAACGTGTCCTTGAATGTTATGTCTCTGCCAAGAAAATGTGTGGCTGGAGCTTCCCTCACCCTCCTCATGACCCTTTAGTTAAGGGTGGGGAACCTTTCTCTGCCAAGGGCCATTTGGATATTTATAACATCATTAGCCAGCCTTACAGACTTGTCAACTTAAGAATTAACCTGCTACAGATTCATTGAATTTCAAGTCTCATCTGTGGTTGCTTTGGTCGGGCCAGAGCAGAAGGCCCCGTGGGCCTTTTGTGGCTGTGGGCTGCCTGAGTCCCACCTGTGCTTTGGCTGGTCATTTGTTCCTTAAATTAATTTCTTTCTTTCTTTCTTTCTTTCTTTCTTTCTTTCTTTCTTTCTTTCTTTCTTTCTTTCTTTCTTTCTTTCTTTCTTTCTTTCTTTTTTGTTTGGACAGAGTTAGTGAGAGAGAGAGAGAGAGAGAAAAAAGTCTTCCTTTTTCCATTGGTTCACCCCCCAAGTGTCCGCTAAGGGCCAGTGCGTTGCGGCTGGCGCGCTGCGCCGATACAAAGCCAGAAGCCAGGTGCTTCTTCCTGGTCTCCCATGTGAGTGCAGGGCCCAAGGACTTGGGCATCCTCCACTGCCTTCCCGGGTCACAGCAGAGAGCTAGACTGGAAGAGGAGCAACCGGGACATAATCTGGCGCCCCGACCGGGACTAGAACCCCGTGTGCTGGCGCCTCAGGCAGAGGATTAGCCTAGTGAGCCGTGGCGCTGGCCTGTTCCATAAATTTCACAAGGAATGGAGACTGGTTTTCATAGCCAATAGGACTCAGAGATGTAGACATAGGCACACTTTTAGAGGCTTGACTCCCCAGAAGTTTCAAGATGGACACAAAATATTGTCTGGAGGTTTGAGCATTGCTCTTAGACACACGAAGCCAGCTTCCTTTGTCTTCTTTAATCTAGTCCACAGCTGGGGAAGGAGGCTAGGCCTACCCACCATAGTCCAGGCACACCCCTCCTTGCTGAGTTAATTCTGACCATCTGTGGAGGTGCCGCAGGCTGTGGAGCCAGAGTCCTTACATAGCAAGAGAATGTTTGCAGGCCAGCATGGGTTAAGAGAACACCTGCACATAGTGGCAGCCAAAGCAGCGCATTCCCGGGATGGGCACCGCATGCAGCGTGTTCACAGGACGGGCACCGCGTGCAGTGTGTTCACAGGACTGGCACTGCGTGCAGTGTGTTCACAGGACGGGCAATGCATGCAGTGTGTTCCCAGGACGGGCACCACGTGCAGGCAGAGTAGGTGTTTGCCTCTATGGCGGTGGTTCTCACAGTGTGCTCTCTCAACCTACTGCATCGGCATCACTGGGAACTGGGAACTGCAAAACCTCAGGCTCGGCCGGCGCCGCGGCTCACTAGGCTAATCCTCCGCCTAGCGGCGCCGGCACACCGGGTTCTAGTCCCGGTCGGGGCGCCGGATTCTGTCCCGGTTGCCCCTCTTCCAGGCCAGCTCTCTGCTGTGGCCAGGGAGTGCAGTGGAGGATGGCCCAGGTGCTTGGGCCCTGCACCCCATGGGAGACCAGGAGAAGCACCTGGCTCCTGCCTTCAGATCAGCGCAGTGCGCTGGCCGCAGCAGCCATTGGAGGGTGAACCAATGGCAAAGGAAGACCTTTCTCTCTGTCTCTCTCTCTCACTGTCCACTCTGCCTGTCAAAAAAAAAAAAAAAAAAAAAAAAAAAACCCTCAGGCTCCCTCCAGGACCTACCCATCCAAGACGCTCTGGGACCCAGTCCTTCATCCGTGTCGTGAGAAGCCCTCACTAGCTGATTCTGAGATACTCTTAAGTTTGCACCAGTGACTATGGAATTTTTTGAAGGTCATTACAAGGCTCCCAACTCAGGATGTATGCCTAAATGGTCTTCTCTGTGACTCTGGATGGTGCACGTTGTAACATCGGGAGAATAACGCAAGCCCTGCCAGCCTCAGCCTCTTCAGCCTGAAAACCATGAGGGTACCAGTAATGATCGCCAGTGTTCCTTCCACATCGTGCTGGCCATGAATAAGGATGAAGAACTATCCATTAGTGCTCCTAAATATAACTTATGGGCAAATGACCATTGTGCAGAGAGAAGCTATTACCACCTATCTATTTATAGGTCTCTGTCTCTACATCTGTCCACATATCTATCTGTCATCTGTCTGCAGCTGGGACATGCTAGTCCAAGGTTTGGAGTCAGATGACCTGAATTTCAGGGCACTCAGTGGCAAGTTGTTAGGTCACATTGAAAAATCACCTACCTAGCAGGGGACGAGACAGTGAAAGTGAGCACTGGGTTAGCACCGGGTCTGGAATCAGGAAGCTTCCCAAGTGTAGTAGCTCTTGCTTTTTTTCCTTTACCCCTGAGGCCTGAGCATCACCTGCTGTCCCCCTTTAGGCATGTTAATCCTTTCCCCTCCCTCATTCATTTCCCCACATCTCCAGACACTGCCAGGCACTAGGCCACAGGTCCCTCTGCTTTGCATAGGGCTGTCCAGCCTTGGCATTGGCAGTGGGTGGTCCAGGCTCACTAAACCTGGAGGCATTGTCCAGGCTGGCTCCAGGTCTGCGTTTTGGCTTGTCTATGATTTCAGATTCCATTCCAAGAAATTTTCTAAAATCCTGTGATGTCTGTTGGTCAATTTAGTTAAAAACTGTCTAAGTGTCCTGAGTAGGTTAGCCTGTAGCCATGGGTTTCTTATGAATCAAATTATGATAGGTTAAAGGATGGCCGTATTAGAAGACAAGAGGACTAAGGAGCAAGGCTACTGGGCCACCTGCCCTGCTGCCGGCACAGCACTTTGAATCACCCAAGTGGAATCCTGCCAGCCAAATGCCTGCCCTCCCTCTAATTTTTTGGAGAGGGAGGTGTCTCTCAAAGATCCCAGGTTAACTTGATTTTTAAAAAAGTTTGTTAGAGAGAGAGAGAGAAGCGAGGGGCGGGCGGGGAATTCCACCTACTGGTTCACTGCCCCCATGTCTGCAACGGCAGGGACTGGACCTCAATGCAGGTCTCCCACATGGGTTGCAGGGACTGAACTATTTGAAAAGCCATCACTTGCTGCTTCCCAGGTTGCTCATTAGCAGGAAGCTGGCTGGGAAACAGAGTAGGGCTAGAATCCAGGCACTCCAGTATAGGATGCGGATGCCACAGTGCAACCTCCTCCTCCCCCCCCACCCCCCGAGTAAACTTTCTGCTGTGTGACTCAGTGAGGGGCAGGCAGCCAGTTCCCACGGCCAGCAACCCTTACCTCCATATAACAGGGATCTATTAGCCATATTCCAATGCAGCACTTTTTCTGAAGAAAAAATTCTAATAGCATTTCCAGTTGTGAGCATGGAAAGGGAAGGGGCGCTCTGGCTTGAGCGGTGCAGGTAGGAGCACAGTGTCCAGGGTGCTATGGGTGCCCTTCCTAGATGCTCTGTGGGGGTCCTTGCCCCCATCCCCACATGCTGTAGCTTGCAGATCTTTCTTCCTTCCGAGAACCGCCCTTAATGGAAGGGCACTGTCCCCGCACTTCTTCCATCTCTGAGGCCAAAGCCTGACTGATACAACAGAAAAATTTCCCGCCTTGTTGCCTGAAGAGAAGGAAAACTCTATGGTGTGCTCTGAGTTCCAGGGCCCCGCTGTGGACCCGGAACTGTGAGACTTCCCTGATACCACATTCCTGGGCTTAAAAATACTAATTCGTTTTATTTATTTAAGAGACAGAAAGTCAAGGACATATGGAGAGAGGTCTTCCATCTGCTGTTTCACTCCCCAAATGCCTTCACAGGCAGGGCTGGGCCAGGCTGGACCCAGCAGCTGGGAACTCGATCTGGGTCTCCCACGTGAGTGACAGGGACCCAAGTACTTGGGCCATCACTATTGCCTCCCGGAATGTGCATTAGAAGGAAGCTGGACTAGAGAGTGCAGCTGGGACTTCATCTCAGGCTCTCCGTTAAGGGATGCTGTGTCCCAGGCAGCGTCTCCTACGTGAACACCTGCCCAGTGACACTACATTCTTGTCCAGCCCTTCTCCTGTTCTGTCCTCTTAGGTTTCTCCAGAGAGCACACCCTTGCTGGATGACATGCAACTCAACCTCAGGCTCTGTTTTAGAGACATGGACTTACAGTGAGGGATAAGAGGCAGTGCTAAGAAATCTAAATTCACAGCTTATGCAAGGATAGCAACTGACACATTAGAAGCAGGATTCCTCAAAGTCAGACCTATAGGGGGTGAGTGTGATTGTTTCCCTCCCTTCCTTCTTCCTTCTTTTTTTAAAATTTTTTTTGACAGGCAGAGTGGACAGTGAGAGAGAGAGACAGAGAGAAAGGTCTTCCTTTAGCATTGGTTCACCCCCCAATGGCCACTGCAGCCGGCGCGCTGCGGCCGGCGCACCATGCTGATCCGAAGCCAGGAGCCAGGTACTTATCCTGGTCTCCCATGGGGTGCAGGGCCCAAGGACTTGGGCCATCCTCCACTGCACTCCTGGGCCACAGCAGAGAGCTGGCCTGGAAGAGGGGCAACCGGGACAGAATCTGGCGCCCTGACCGGGACTAGAACCTGGTGTGCGGGCACCGCAGATGGAGGATTAGCCTATTGAGCCGCGGTGCTGGCCTCTTCCTTCTTTATTGATGGTACTAGACTAGTTACATCATAAAGCTCATGAACTTGGAGGTGACCTTTTATACTGAGTTCAAAGCTGCTGCTCTACTTAGGAACCTCCTTCTGTCTCGAAGCTGCTGCCTAGCATCTGGGCACCAGGTGCATGAGCTGCAGAGCAAGGATCACATTATCTGTGCAGCTGTCCAGCCAGGCTGTGGACAAACTTCTTGAGCTGGGAAGGGTTGTGGCACGAAGCTAGATGGCTTGGCAGTTTGCACTTGAATCCTGATAGGCAAGTTTAAGATAACTCCCACTGTTAGCACTACCATTTATTACAAATTGAGTATCAGGTTTTTTGCTACCTGCTGTATACAAAAGTCAGACTAGATAGGAAATTGACAAATAATTCTACCCACAAGAACAAACAAGAAAATAGCATATGAAATGATGCATATTGCCTTCTCAGACAATGTAATAAAATCTATGGAATTCTAGAGAACCAGGGCGATCTGGAGGGCAGATCTGTCACCATCACTATGAAAGGCATCAGTGGCCTGGGCTGTCTGACCTGAGGCCTTCTGGTTTTACACTGTGAACTTTTTGCAATCCTAGGGAGAAGCAGGGGCTGCATGTTTGGAGTTCATAAGCTGGATTTTTTTTCCTTTTGCTTTTTTATTTTGCCTCATGCAACTTACTCATGGACCGTATCTTTGATTGGGTCACTTGCAGGATACCTGAGAAAATGGAGTTTAATGTGGCAGTTACAAAGCACTAGGCAGATGCTGGCAACAATGAAAACTTGTATCTGGGAGTGTATAGTTTTTGTCTGTTGGAAGATCAAGTCCATTGGGGTGATCACCAGCACACAGGCCAACACATTAAGTATACAGAAAAAATGTACTAATTCAACAAATGGATAGCAGTAAATGCAGCTTAACCTATTTGCCTTTTAAACAAGAATTGAGAAATATCAAATCTATCTGAAATCTGTGATCTGACTAAACGTCTTATATGAAGATCCAAGAACCAGGAAATAGGAACAGGAAGTCTAATGAATACCAGGCTCATTACTAAACAACAACAGCAACAAAACACTTCGAGGCAAAGCCCCTCTGCTGCCTTCTGTGATAATCCATTAAGCATCGACTTGACTTTAAGGAACAGGAGATTACAACACCCTGGATGCTTTCTTTTCCAATATAAAAGCAAATCAGCAGAAGCAAGTTAGCAGCCTCAAAGTGGACTGGGAAGAGGGGTGGTCTAAACGTGGGACAAGACAGAAAAACTTCAGAGGCAGACACCAGAACCGGGAGGGCATGGCTTCACCAAGTCAGGAACTGGCAGAAAGCTCCGGGGCTGGCATTCAGAACAGGGAGCCTGGGTAGTTAGGGAGAGGAAATTAGGAAAACAATAAAACTGCTGTGCAATTTATAAATCATTTGCAACTCTGTTACTATATGTGAATAAAATTCCATCTGGCTTATTCTGCGTTTGAAAGCAAGGGAGTGGGAACTGGATTATGGAAGGATTTACAAGCAACCGTCTCAGCAGGAAGAGGCTTCAGCATGTTCATGTCAGCTCTTTATCAGGAGCTGGGATCCTCTGACTCCCTTCCCTGAGCAGTCTGCCAGGTGAGGTCTCCCTCTAGTACCTCTGAAGTAGGCAGGCATACAGGTTAAAATCAGTTAGGTTTGTGAGCTGGAAGACCAGGTCTTCACCACGCCCCTGTGTGACCTCACGTCCTACCTGATACCTTCGCCAAGGCCCCGAGTGACATCATGCCCTACCTGGCCATACCTGAGCGCCCACCTGCCCACAAGCCACTCCCCTGTGAGAAATATATAAAAGGCAAGGAGCATCCCAAAAGTCTCTCTGCCTCTGCTTTGCTGCTGGTGGTAAGCGGTGGATAGCAGCTCCAGGCGCTGGCTGCACGTGACTTGTGGCCTGCTCTCTGCTTGGTATGGATGCTCCCCTAGTTTCCAGATTTTCCCTTCTTTTTAAACTGAACTAAAGCCCTCACTTTCCTGTGCACCTTTCACATTAAATAAAAGCCTGTAATGTACCATGCTGCTTCGTTTATTTATGCCGATATTTAGAATTCTTCTCTAAATATTAGGCAAGAACCCTCGCAGGCTTATTAATATTGGGGATTTATTAACAAGTATACAGTGATATTGTATGGCACCCCAAATTCTGGTAACCTATGTGGCAGCCCAGATGGCACTTCTTTAAGGGACACATTTTTGTATAGATTTTAGGGGGTCATTTCTGATATCACTTTGAGAGGGAAAATGCTAATTTCCCCCAAAATATGGAATGTTAGAAAATGTTTCTTTTCTTTTTAAAACTATTTATTTATTTAAGAGACAGAGACAGAGAAGAAGAGACAGGGTGGGGGTGAGGGGGTGGAGGTGGGGATGGAGGAGAGACATCTTTCACAGGCTGGTTCACTCCCCAGGTGGCTGCAACAGCAGGGCCCAGGCTGAAGCCAGAAGCCAGGAGCCAGGAGCTCCATCCAAGTCTTTCACATGGGTGGCAGGGTCCTAGTACTTGGTCCTTCAACTGCTGCCTCCCCAGGTCCATTAGCAAGGAGATGGATGAGAAGTGGAGCAACCAGGACTTTAACCAGCACCCATATAGGATTATACTGTCCCAAGTGGTAGCTAAACCCGTTATACCACAATGCAGCTCCCTCCAAAGAAAATGTTCTAGAGAAAAATTAGTGGGGGGCTGGCACGTAGTATAGTAGGCTAAGCGTCTGTCTACACCACTGACATCCCATATGGGTGCTGGTTCATGTCCTGGCTGGTCCTTTTCCTGTCTAGCTTTCTGCTAGTGTACTGGGAAAGCGGTGGAAGATGGCCCAACTGCTTGGTCCCCTGCACCTGCATGGGAGACCTAGAAAAAGCTCCTGGCTCCATATTTTGGATCAGCCCAGCTCTGGCCATTGCAGCAACTTGGGGAGTGAACCAGCAGATGGGAGATCTTTCTCAGTGTATCTCCCTCTGTCTGTAACTCTCCCTCTCAAATAAATTAAAAAATAGAAAATTAGTAACTAATTTTGCATAATAATAATTATTGTACAAAATTATCCCTAGCATTTTTCAATCATAAATCTGATTTAAAAGATTCATTATATTTGTACCATCTGATTTTTATTGTTATGATTTCAATGTCCAGTTATTTTTCCAAGGAACCACATATAATATTTCTCAATAAAACTCAGTTTGATGAATAGAGATACAATTATGATTAACTCCTCCATGTAAAAGGAAGTTGTGCATGTCCTGCTTGGTCAAACTTTGGTTCAATATCTGCTGAAAATGGAAGCAGAAGAAATCATTATATTCATTAAGTTTCAAGGTTGGGGTTTCCACTGCGCTTTCAGACTACAATTATTTGGGAGAGGAAGAAACGGACTTTAAAGTTATGCCTTTAAAATGTTATTTATGGGGCAGGTTATGACACAGTGTTTAAGCTGCTTGGGACATCCCATCCTATACTGGAATGCTTGGGTTTGAGTCCTGCCTCCACTTCCCAAGCAGCTTCCTGTTAGTGTGCCTGGGAGGCAGCAGATGATGATCTAAGTGCTTGGGTTTCCTGTCACCCGCATGGGAAACCTGGTCTTGGCCTGGCCCAGCCATAGTTGTTGTATGCACTTGGGGCCTGAACCAGCAGGTGGAAAAATCTGTGTATCTCTCCCTCACTCTCTGCCACTCTGCCTTTCAAATAAGTTAATAAATAAATAAATTTAAAGCGTGATATATTTTTTGCTTATTTAATTTAAAGGCAGAGAGAGAGAAAGAGAGTGAGCAAGAGAGAGAGCGAGAGTGAGAGAGAGAGGACAGAGAGAACATCCATCTACTTCATTCTCGAAATACTTACAATAGCTAGGGCTGAGTTTCCTACATGAGTGGTAGGGACTCAACCAGTTGAGCCATCACCCGCTATATTCCAGGGTGTGTTCTAGGAGTGAACTGGAGTTAGGAGTTTCAGACCTGAAACCCAGGCCCTCTGATATGGGATGTAGATGTCCTAGGCAGTGTCTTAGCCATTGCAGAAAAATGTCCACCCCTGAACAACTTTAACTCACTTAAATTTAACGAGTCATATGCAGCTAGTGGCTCCCATAGAGGATGGTACAGATCTAGCCCCAGGACTCAGCCCTCTGGAGATGAGGTTAGCTTTCTGAACTCACCTCCTGTCATTCTTCCTATTGTTTGCTCGGTAACAGGCACCTGAGATTACTTTAGGATCTTTGAAAATGCGCATTTTTGCCCACTGTTGAGTCCTTTCCCAGGTCCCTCTCCATTGTCCTCTTACCCCAGATCTTCACAGGGCTCCTGATGGCACTGCAGCTTGGCACCTGACTCAAAAGTCTCCTTTTCCCAGAATCCTTTCTGCTCACTCTCCCAGTTGGTTTGAGCTGCTGTAACAAGGATATCAAACCCTGATTTCTCACAGTTCTAGAAGCTGGAAGCCTGAGGGGAGGCTTTCTTGGCGAGGGTCTTCCTCCATGTTCATAGATGGCTGCGTTCTTGCTGTCTGCTGACATGGGGGAGACGGGCACAAGCTCTCTCCTGTCTGTTCTTCTGAGCACTAATCCCGTCACGAGGCTCCGCCTTCACAACCTCCTTATCTCCCAAGGTCCATATCCAAAGCCCATCACATTGGAGATTAGGGTTCCAACATGCGAATGTTGGATACAAACGCAGTCCGTAGCAGTCCATGTTCCACACAGTACCATTCTCCTTGTTTGTCACCTGTCTTCTCCACTTCCCCAGGAGTGCAGGTACAGAGCAGGTGGGAAATCCACCGTAGGGAGGGTTGAATTTCTCTGCGTTGCTTTGAACAAAGGGACAGAGGAGCAAGGAAGTTGAGGGTGTTTACAAGGGAGTAACTGCAGTGATGGAAGAGGGAACCCAACGTGGCCGAGATGGAAAAGATGGTAAAGATGGCAAGTGTATGGATTTGGTGGATGTTGTATACTGGTGAGGCTGAAATACTATTGGAAAAATAGTGCCACAGGGGAGTAGGTGGGAAGATATCAGGTTATTAGATGTGGTCACAGAGAGGAAGCCTGAAAGGGAGATTTTGGAGTGGGCGCAGTACTTGCATGGACAAAGTCTTGGGAATGTGGGTGGTTGCCATGCAAGAGGGTACATGACAAGGTTATCAGAGGGGAAAAGTGCAAGGATTCAGAAAATTGGGGCATTTGGAAGAGGCATCTACTGGGTGACAGCTGCCATGCATTATGACAGGAGTGGGGTTGGCCTCAATCAGGGTGCTCTGGGCTCTACCACCACAGAGAAGGGAGAGTTACCTGGAGTTGGTAGGTGACTGCCAAAGACAGTGGGTGCAGGAGGCTGGCAGCATGGCGTTGGTTTAGGGAGGAACAATGATCTGGAAACAGCAGTAAGGCCACTGCCCCAACCAGCCAGGCTGGTGAAGGAGGGAAAAGCCACCAGCGTTCAAGGCCAGAGGGAAGGACCAGGAGTCAGAGAGAAGTGGAGGGCAGAGAGGATTTTGCTGAGCCCTGGATTCCAGAGGGCAGGGCAGGGAGGATTGAGCCTTGGCAGGTTGGGTTAGCAGATGAGCGGACGTGCAGATCTATGTGGAAGTGAACCTGTGAGGGAGGAAGGGCCCTGCTCTGGTGACTGATGCCATGGGGGAAAGACGGGTGGTAGGATTCTTTACCAGCTCTGCAAGCCACCTTGTTCTGATAAAACAGACAGTGTTTGATCTGGGGAGGGAATGTGGGGTCTTGTCAGGAACACACTGAACTCCTGGGCCTCTTTCCATTTTCCCTGGTGTCCATCCAGAGTGCAAGGCAGCAGTGGCATTCCTGGGAGCTAGATACTTGCACTTTATTCATTTCCTTGTGTTGACCTCAGTCCTTCAGACTGTGGCTACAGCCGCCCCTAATCCTGAGACATCTTTAGCCATAGTCGCCATCAGGAAGAAGCAACAGGTATGGGAGGCGAGAGACGTCTCTGCCTCTTGCAGCAGTCTCCTTGCTCAGGCCCTCGGGCACCCAGAGTGACTGCTGGTCTCCTGGCTTGGGTGACTCTGTAGATGAGCGCGCAGGAAGAACTGAGGTGCCGTGTGAGTCAGGAGTGATGAGTTCAGGTTGGATTTACAATTTGGGTATCGAGAGTTTATGCAAAGGTTGAGTGAATATACTGACCTGGTACATCAGAAAACATCTCAGAAGAGAGATGTGTGGTTTGCATTCAGATCTGGGAGTCACAAGCAGTCTGAGAAGTAAGAGGAGGAGGCCAGAGGTAGCACAGTGAAGACCCAGAGAGATGATGGAGACTGGGGGTGAGACGGCTCAGCGTATGCAGGATGGGTAGGGGAGGCAGAGGTGTCCAGCAGGACCACAGAAGACCTGCCGTGGCAGCCGCCGTGGGACCAAAGCACAGTGGCAGATGTAAGGGGGGAGCAAGGGGTCCCTTCTCTTGGTGAGGTGGAGATGTGGGCACCACCATGCAATCTAAGGGGCTAATGTTACACAAAACGAGAACTAGTATTATTTTGTGTAGAGGTGAACACCCCACTTGGGATGCCTGCATCCCATATCGGGGTACCCGGGCTTGAGGCCTGGATCTTCTTCTGATTCTGACTTCCTGGTAATGTACAACCTGGGGGGCAACTGATGGTGACTGAAAGACTTGGTCCTTGCCACTCCCCTGGGAGAGTAACCTAGATGGAGTTCCTGGCTCCTGGACTTATCCTGGCCCAGGCTTGGCATTGTGGGCTGTTGGGAGTGAATCAGTGGATGGGCGCTCTCTCTCTGACCATCTTTGTCTCTCTGTCTCTTTCTGCCTTTGAAATAAATACAAATCTATAGCATATAAAAGTGAAAAACTACAGGAGGGGGTACCCACCAGGTGGACACTCACAGGGAGCCAGCTGGAGAGAGCGGAGCTGGGGTGAGACTGAAGGAAGGTGTGTTAATGTAACTCAGCCGGAAGTGTTGTGAAGATTTCAATGAAAGGCACTTTTTTTGGGTGGAAGAATGCAAAGTAGTGAATCTGACACAAGCCAATGTAGAAAAAAAAGAAGAGAATAAAAAATGAAAAAAATGTGTTCAGCTCTATAAATTGTTCTACAGGAAATAACAGAAACATCCATGGATATCTTCCCAAATGATTTTTTTAAAACTTGTCATATCCTTAAAAGTAAAACTTGACCAAGAACATGAAGGTACTAGTTACAAAACAATTTCCCTTATGTATGTACATGTAAAAATAATAAAGCATGGGCAATCAAAATCTATAAGTTATTAAAAGAAAGTCCCCATGGCCATGTAGGACTTGTTCCAGGAATGTCAGAAGAGTTTAATAATAGGATATCTAATAATATAATCCATCAGATAAGGAGGCCAAAGGCCAAAAAAAAAAAATCACATGATTGCTTCACTACTTGCCAAAAAGTCATTTGAAACAATTCCACATCCATTCTTGATGGAAATTTTTAGTAAGCTGGAAACATTACCTATGTTTAACAGAAGAAAGCCTGTCTCAGTTGAATGGTGAACATGAGTGGGACGTCTGGAATTTGCGTAGAAAGGAGACTTAAGGAATGATTTGGTTGGAAGTGGATTTGTCTTGAAGTTGACTTTGCTGAGCACCACATGATTTTCCCGAGACTGCAAATAGACTTGCAGTGGCTTCCCCAGTGGCTGGTGGTACACAGAAGAGCTAAAGGCCACTCCAGCACCAACACTGCACAGCTACACTTGCAGCAAAACGGTAGTGCCATACAAAGCAGGTCAGCTACTAAGCCGATGCCTCCACTAATACTTATCGTATTTGGGAGTTTAGTATAATGACTCCCTGTTCCAACTCACCACATTCCATATGCTGCCCCCAAAACAGAAATATAGTGACAGGGGCACGACTGTCGTTGTAGATGTTAGGGTCATCAAGTAATAGGAGTTACTGCTGGCACTGTGATGAGCACTTAGCACACACTAAAAATACAACTCGGGCAAGGCTGCTGAGTGAACTATTACTCTTATTTTACAGAAAAGCACAGCCAAGCTCCAGGTAGGGAAGGGAGTGGTACAGTGGGCTTCGAATGGTCATGTCTGTTCTCTGAACCAGTAAGCAACTGTGTAATTTTTAAATTTAATTACTTCTTAAAATATGTTTATCGTTGAGGTTCACAACATGAAGCTGTAGGACACATATAGACAGCACAACGGTTACAACAGTGAAGCAGGTTAGATTAGCATATTTCTCATCTCACACAGTCACTTTTCTTGTGACAGCAGCAGCCAAAATCTAACAAAAATTCCAAATCCAATTCAGTGTTATTAACTTTAAACCTCATGTTTTACATCGGATCTCAAAATCTGTCCATCCTGTGTATCTGCTATCGTGCATCCTTTGACCTGCGTCTCCCTGTTCCCTGTCCTCATCCTGCCCACTGCCCAGTGGTAGCCATTATTTGATACTCTGTTTCAGGTCCACCTATGCTGTGGCAACTGGCAGATCTTCATTTTGTATTATTGGTTTTTTTAAAGATTTATTTTGTTTGTTTTTTTTTTTTTTGAAAAATTTTAAAATCAGTTTATTTATTTATTTATTTATTTAATGAATATAAGTTTCCAAAGTACGAATAATGGATTACAATGGCTTCCCCCCCATACCGTCCCTCCCACCCACAACCCTCCCCTTTCCCACTCCCTCTCCCCTTCCATTCACATCAAGATTCATTTTCGATTATCTTAATATACAGAAGATCAGCTTAGTATACATTAAGTAAGGATTTCAACAGTTTGCTCCCACACAGAAACATAAAGTGAAAAATAATAGATGATTTTTTTTTAATGATGATGAAATCAGATCAGACCTATTGTCATGTTTAATCCCAGTGAGAGTCAAATTGGGAGTTGATAGTTTCTTTTCTTTTTTTTTTTTTTTTTTTTTTTTACAGAGGATCAGTTTAGTATGCATTAAGTAAAGATTTCAACAGTTTGCACCCCCATAGAAACACAAAGTGAAATATACTGTTTGAGTACTCGTTATAGCATTAAATCTCAATGCACAGCACATTAAGGACAGAGATCCTACATGAGGAGTAAGTGCACAGTGACTCCTGTTGTTGACTTTACCAATTGACACTCCTGTCTATGGCATCAGTAATCTCCCTATGCTCCAGTCATGAGTTTCCAAGGCTATGGAAGCCCTCTGAGTTCTCCGATTCTTATCTTGTTTAGACAAGGTCATAGTCAAAGTGGAGGTTCTCTCCTCCCTTCAGAGAAAGGTACCTCCTTCTTTGAAGACCTGTTCTTTCCACTGAGATCTCACTCACAGAGATCTTTTGCCAGAGTGTCTTGGCTTTCCATGCCTGAAATACTCTCATGGGCTTTTCAGCCAGATCCGAATGCCTTTAGGGCTGATTCTGAGGCCAGAGTGCTATTTAGGACATCTGCCATTCTATGAGTCTGCTGAGTATCTCACTTCCCATGTTGGATCACTCTCCCCTTTATTTATTCTATCGGTTAGTGTTAGCAGGTACTAGACTTGCTTATGTGCTCCCTTTGACTCTTAGTCCTTTCATTATGATCAATTGTGAACTGAAATTGATCACTTGGACTAGTGAGATGGCATTGGTACATGCCACCTTGATGGGATTAAATTGGAGTCCCCTGGTATGTTTCTAACTCTACCATTTGGGGCAAGTCAGCTTGAGCATGTCCCAAATTATACATCTCTTCCCTCTCTTATTCCCACTCTTATGTTTAACAGGGATCACATTTCAGTTAAATTTCAACACTTAAGAATAACTGTGTATTAATTACAGAATTAAACCAGACGATGCCATGGCTGAGGAAGAACTTCTAAGATCAATCCCATTCACAATAGCTACAAAAACAATCAAATACCTTGGAATAAACTTAACCAAGGACGTTAAAGATCTCTACGATGAAAATTACAAAACCTTAAAGAAAGAAATAGAAGAGGATACCAAGAAATGGAAAAATCTTCCATGCTCATGGATTGGAAGAATCAATATCATCAAAATGTCCATTCTCCCAAAAGTAATTTATAAATTCAATGCAATACCAATCAAGATACCGAAGACCTTCTTCTCAGATCTGGAAAAATTGGTGCTGAAATTTATATGGAGGCACAAGAGACCTCGAATAGCTAAAGCAATCTTGTACAACAAAAACAAAGCCGGAGGCATCACAATACCAGATTTCAGGACATACTACAGGGCAGTTGTAATCAAAACAGCATGGTACTGGTACAGAAACAGATGGATAGACCAATGGAACAGAATTGAAATACCAGAAATCAACCCAAACATCTACAGCCAACTTATATTCGATCAAGGATCTAAAACTAATTCCTGGAGCAAGGACAGTCTATTCAATAAATGGTGCTGGGAAAATTGGATTTCCACATGCAGAATCATGAAGCAAGACCCCTACCTTACACCTTACACAAAAATCCACTCAACATGGATTAAAGACCTAAATCTACGACCTGACACCATCAAGTTACTAGAGAACATTGGAGAAACCCTTCAAGATATTGGCACAGGCAAAGAATTTCTGGAAAAGACCCGGGAGGCACAGGCAGTCAAAGCCAAAATCAACTATTGGGATTGCATCAAATTGAGAAGTTTCTGTACTGCAAAAGAAACAGTCAGGAGAGTGAAGAGACAACCGACAGAATGGGAAAAAATATTTGCAAACTATGCAACAGATAAAGGGTTAATAACCAGAATCTACAAGGAGATCAAGAAACTCCACAAAAACAAAACCAACAACCCAATTAGGAGATGGGCCAAGGACCTCAATAGACATTTTTCAAAAGAGGAAATCCAAATGGCCAACAGGCACATGAAAAAATGTTCAAGGTCATTAGCAATCAGGGAAATGCAAATCAAAACCACAATGAGGTTTCACCTCACCCCGGTTAGAATGGCTCACATTCAGAAATCCACCAACAACAGATGCTGGCGAGGATGTGGGGAAAAAGGGACACTAACCCACTGTTGGTGGGAATGCAAGCTGGTCAAGCCACTATGGAAGTCAGTCTGGAGATCCCTCAGGAACCTGAAGATAACCCTACCGTTCGACCCAGCCATCCCACTCCTTGGAATTTACCCAAAGGAATTTAAATTGGCAAACAAAAAAGCAGTCTGCAGCCTAATGTTTATTGCAGCACAATTCACAATAGCTAAGACCTGGAACCAACCTAAATGCCCATCAACGGTAGACTGGATAAAGAAATTATGGGATATGTACTCTTTAGAATACTATACCGCAGTAAGAAACAACGAAATCCAGTCATTTGCAACAAAATGGAGGAATCTGGAACACATCATGCTGAGTGAAATAAGCCAGTCCCAAAGGGACAAATACCATATGTTCTCCCTGATCGGTGACAACTGACTGAACACCAAAAAGGAAACCTGTTGAAGTGGAATGGACACTATGGGAAACGGTGACTGGATCAGCATAGCCCTGACTGTTAATGAACAACTTAATACATTATCCCTCTTAGTAGTTTCTTTGTTCTACTTAATATGACTGGTTTAATTCTGTAATTAATACACAGTTATTTTTAAGTGTTGAAATTTAACTGAAATGTTTGTTTTAAGAGCTGAGTCACAAAGGGAGGTGAAAGAGGGAGAGAGAGAGAGAGAGAGAGAGAGAGATCTTTCATCCATTGGTTCACTCTCCAAATGGCCCAGTGGCGGGGTCTGGGGTAGGCCAAAGTCAGGAGCCTAGACTTCTACGCAGATCTCCCACATGGGTGGCAGGGAACCGACACTTGCGAATCTTCTGCTGCTTTGCCCAGGTACATTAGAAGGGAGCTGGATGGGAAATGGAACAGCTGAGACTCCAGCAGGCGCTCATATGGGATGCCAAGTTGCAGGTGGAGGCTTTACCTGCTATGCCACAATGCTAGCCCCAAGATTTTCATTTTAGAAGCTGAATATTCTAGTGGAGATTACGCACACATACCCACGTATGTATGTATTTCACATTTTATTCTTCCTTTTGTTTGATGATAGGGATATAGGTTGTTTCCCTATCTTGGCCTCTGTGAATAATGCTGCCATGAACATGGGAGTTCAAATATCTTCATGAGGTCATGATTTAATCTTTTGAGTATACATCCAGAAGAGGGATTGCTGGGTTGTAGAGTAGGTTTTTTTTTCTTAATTTCTTCAAGAACATCCATGCTGTTTTCCATAATGGCTATACCAATCTTCATCCCACCAACACACTTGATGGCATGTTACATCTTGATTTTGTTACAGCCATCCTTATGGGTGTTAGCTGAGGTCTCAAAGTGGTTTTAATTGGCATTTCCCTGATGATTAGTGATGTTGAACACCTTTTCATATACCAATTGCTTTTTTATGCCTTCTTTGGTGTATTTGTTTACTAATAAATAAAAATAGAATCTAAAAGATTATAAAACTAATAGAAAAATGAACTTCCCATGTGCCACCTACCATAGTTAGAAAATACCAAGGAACTTCAATAGGTCATGGAAAATTGGATTATCTTTTAATTTCAACTTCCCACAAATGATTAAAGACTCCCTCAGAGAAAAGAGAAGGTCCACAAAGTCACTCCAAGTGCTTAGTGTTTGTGTTCTCCCAAAATTCATTTGCTGGAGCCCAACCCCTGTGGGAGGTGAGTAGGTCATGAGCGCAGAGTGCTCATGAATGGGATTTGGCCCTTCGGAAGAGGCGCAGGGAGCTGCCGTGCCCCTGTACCAGGCAAGGGGACAGCTGGAAAGAACTGTCCATCAACCAGGAAGTGGGCCCTCACTGGACACCAGATCTGTTTGTGCTTTGATATTAGCTTCCCCACCTCAAAAACCGTAGAAATACATCCTGCTGTTTACGAGTCACTCAGTGTATGGTACTTTATTATAGCAGCCTGAATGGACTGGAACAACCAGGAAATAGCTAACAGATAACTGGACAGCAAATATTTGAAGAAAGTTCCCAAGCATTTATGAGAAACATAAAAGAAATTTCAGTAAAGGAACACATATATTGCATTCCCAATGAAAAATTTCATGATTTAAAAGTTTTACTAAAATGATTTTAAAGGTTTCATGCAATCACTTTCACTTTCAAAATATTATTTTTATAACTTGATAGAAAAATGAAAAAATGCAGATAAATAAACTCTCAAGAGAGTACTTTATTATGCAATTAAAATCTACTATAAAGCTTGAATAAGTAAGCATTATAACAGCAATGTAAAAGTACATTCCAGTAATAGATGAAAAAATAAAATTTAAATCATTAGAATGTAACAGATGACTAAGAGAGAACCTAGTACATATTACCATTTATTACATAATAAGTGTAACATTTCAAATAAGTGAAAAAGGGAACATTATTCAACAAATGGTTTAAAAACACTGGTTAATCACTTGGAAAAAATTTTATTTCTTTCATACTACATAATGACATAAATTCCAGATGGATTAAAAGTGATAAAAATAAAACGTATATATTAAGAATCTAGAGAAAAACACAAGTTAATGTTTCTCTGCTATCTAAGTATAAATGAAGAAATCAAAGGTAAATAAATTTGACACTTTTAGCCCCATAAAAAAGAAATATATGTTGAAATATAATAAACAAAATAAAAATGTATTGCAATCTTAGAAAATGCTTATAATGTCTATGAAATATCATTGGTTTAATGTTTAAAAGGATTTTAAAATAGAAAAATAGATGGATATTATTAAAATGGAGGACACAGATAATTTATAAAAGAAAACAAATTTAGAAAGAATTAAATGTGATTCTTCCTAGTGACTGAATGTAATTAAAATGCTAATAAAATCCAATACTTCCTTGTCCTTCAAATTTGTGAGTTTCAGCACCCATGATCATACAACTCAAGGACAGGTAACAACTAAAACAATGAGTAAAGGGCTTGATAGACATTTTCCTAAATATATACAATGACTTATAAGTACATGGAAAGATGCTTAACATCTCTAGCCATTACAGAAAAACAAATAAATACCACAGTGAGATACCGTCTCCTACTAGGAACAATGAAACAGCTCCACAGAGTATGTTGAGCCACTGGAACCCTGGTGGGAATGTAAAATGGTATAGCGACTGTGGAACATGGTGTGATAACACCGCAGAATGAGCAGAATGCATCACCCAGCCATTCCAGTTCTGGCTGTACGTTCAAAAGAAATGACAGCAGGAATCTGAGCGGAAGTTGAGTACCCACATTCATAGCAGCACTATTTGTAACAGCCAAAAGGTAGAAGCAAAGTGTCCATCAACAAATGAACAGCTAAAGAACATGTGGTATAGACATACAATGGAATATTATTCAACTTTAGCGGTATAGACATACAATGGAATATTATTCAGCTTTAAAAACAACAGGATTCTGATACGTGCTGCAAAGAGAATCTTGAAGACATTCTGCAAGTGTAATATGTCAGTCACTAAAGGACAGAGTCTATAGGATTCCTCTTCTGCGAGGTATCTCGAGGAGCCAGATTAATACGGACAAAGTGTGGAATGGTGGTGACCAGGGTCCAGGGAAAGTGGAGGACAGCAAATTAGTGTTGAAGGAGTACAGGGTTTCAGTGCAGGATGATCAAAGACTTCTGGAGGTGAATGGTGGTTAGGTTTGCAGAATGGAATGAATGTACTTAATGCCAAAGACAGGACTTCAAACAGTCAAAATGACAAACTGTATGTTGTGAACATTTTATCAAGTGGAAAAACCAAACACCTTAGGGGGTTAAGTTTTGATGACTTTATGCAGTGAGTTTTGGAAAAGAAAGAATGGACTAGAAACAAAATACCAACTCAGGTTGATGACAATGAAATCTTAGCTTAGACTTAAGATGGACAAATATAAATTTCTAAATAAGTAAACACTTCCCTTGAAATTCATAATCATGGACATCCCTCTTCATAGATGCCTAGATGTGAAGCTCAATTTCGCACAAGAACGGATCTGGGAACCCCTAAACTGAAATAGTAACACAGTTCTGTTTTCAGCCACTGATGTCTTGGGGTACTTGACAGAAGAAGCTTAGCCTGGCATTTCTGACAAAAGTAAGCATTCTGGAGTGGGATATGTTATTTGAAGACTGACTATCATAAATATGTATTTTCTCCAAATGGACTTATAGATTCATGCAATTCCAATCAAATTCCCAGCATGTAGTTTTGGTGGAAATTGATCACATGATTCTAAAATGCATGAGGATATGCAAAGAGCCAAAAATAATAAAAAATAATTTGAAAAAAGAAGAGCATAGCTTCAGACATACTCAGATGTGAAGACTTTCTAAATAAAACCGTTACATTTAGCAAAGTCGTTCTGTTACAAGTGTAGACAAAGAGATCAATGGAACAGAATAGAAACTTCCACATAGTCAAGTTGATTAGCGCATTAGTGGTGGTATCAAAAAGGAATCTCGAGGGGTCTGGCGCTGTGGCATAGCAGGTAAAGCCACTGCCTGCAGTGCCATCATCCCATATGGGTGCCGGTTCAAGTCCCAGCTGTTTCACTTCCTATCCAGCTCTCTGTTTTGGCAGAGAAGCAGTAGAAGATGGCCCAAGTCCTTGGGGCCCTGCACCCACACGGGAGACCCAGAAGAAGCTCCTGGCTCCTGGTTTCAGATTGGCCCAGCTCTTGCTGTTGGAGCCAATTGGGGAGTGAACTAGTGAATGGAAGACTTCTTTCTCTCTCTCTGCCTCTGCCTCTCTGTAACTCTGCCTTTCAAATAAATAAATCAACTTTAAAAAAGAATAAAGTAAAGTAAATGAATCTTGACCCCTATTTCACACTACCAAAATGGCAGCTCCACATGGATTATAGCCGTACCTATGAGAGGTAAAATAATAACACTTGTGGGAAGTAATATGGGAGAATGCCTCCATAACTTTGAAATATGCACAAACACAAGTGGGATACAAAAAAAACACAACTGTAGAGGTGATTAATACATTCAAGTACAGTGAAGATTTCTGTTAAGAAAGAAAAAATGTAAGCCTTTTATCAGAGTAGCATCCCCATTCTAGAGATGAGAGACTGAAACTTGGGAGCATCAGGCAACTTGCCCATGGTCACATGGATGGCAAGTGACGAGAAGGGATCTGAATTCTTGTCTATTAGGCCTCAAAACCTGTAATTCCTCCAGATTGTGGAAATGTGGCCTTGGATCTTATAAGTGAAAGATAAGAATACTCATAGCAAACATGAACACTCAAACCTGGCAAGCTTTCTAAGTAGGAGAGAAGACATTCATTGGAGAAGGGATAATGAAACACGAAATTCTTCTTGGTATTCAATGATCTCTGTCAAGTCCTTAGAAAATAGGCTGTACTCTTTCTGGAATAGTTAATGGAAAGATAGAACAGTGTGTTATGCCAGTGGCATTCAAACTTTCTAATTGAACTAATTTCAGGAAAAAGAAAAACCACAATTATGTTAAACCTTATCACTGCTGGTACTTATAGTAATTTTCTGAGGTAACTACTGGGATATCCACTGGCTGTCTTTGGAGACCAATTTCAGAGGGAGACAGGGAAAAGAGGGAAAGGCGGGGTGGGGGGGGGGAGAGGGAGAGAGAGATTGAGATTGAAATAATCTTTGATGGATATACACCCTTTTAAGGATCATAAGATATGTATCCTTTCCCCCAGATTATGCACAACTTTAAATGATGGCTCTGACTGTTCATAGATTTTCCAAAGACCATTGAAGGACTTCCAAAGAGTTTATTGGCCCTTGATTAAAAAAATACAAAAAAAAAAAAAAAAACACATGTAACATGTACTAACGAGACCATAGTCATGTTTCTATGAAGAGCCTTTATCTTCTAGATCTCTAACCTGAAATATTTAGGGATGAAACAATGATTTGATGCCTGGGATTTTCTTTAAAGTGGTCCAGGGGAGGGTGTGGTGGCAGTAATAAGGAAAACAATGCTGTCCATCGATTGACAGTTCCTGAAGCTGGTGGATTGGGTCCACAAGAATTCTCTACCCTGTTTACTTTTGTGTGTACTGATGTTTTCCCTAATAAAACACTTGTACAAAATAAAAGCCCATGATTTAAAAATGCCCACAATAGATGATCTCTAATGGTTCCCGTTTTAATGTTCTGTGATCTAGCATTTCAAAGACTCTGCAAAGAAGTGGACTTCTGGGAACATTTTAAATGCCCAGGACATCGGATCACTTATTCTTCTGTTAGTGCAGCTTCTGGACTTGGAGGGTGTGGTGTGGCCCCATTTCCCAGATGATTCTGTGATATTCCATTTAATTACTTCCATAAGTTTACTTTTAGAGGAAAGAGTAGCAAAACCAAACACAAAGAAACTGGAAGAGTATCAGCCATGAATCATTTAGCATGTAATGTGGCTCACTGTATTTACAAAGGTTTCTGAAGATGAGACACACACAATGTTGCAAATGACTTGCAAAATTCTTAGGACGCCAAGGGAAAAAGGGAGGAAGGAAGACTGCACCAGTGTGGAAGGCAGGTGCTGGGTGGTTGAGAGCCTGGGTTCCAGAACCAGCCTGCTTGCGTCCCTGTCCTGCCTGTGTCATTTAACTGGCTACAGTCTAGGGTAAGCTGCCTCGCCTTTCTGAGCTCCTATTACCCTAGCCAGAAAATACCACAATCAACACCTAAGGTGAGGGTTACGGTTGCACCTGACTTGTAGCAAGCATTCAGCAGGTGCTCACTGTGGTTCTCCCAACTATGTAAACGTAAGTGTGGAGGAAAACATACATGAGTTCTATATCAAAACGCTATAATTTTTTCATTGTCATCTGGACTTTTCAAATATCTACAAAGTGTTATCTACACAAGGAAAAATTTCTAAAGAAAGTAAGAAATTAAAAAACATTGAGAAAGTTTAATGCCCAGTAGGGCGTGAATGATGCCTGTCCCTTTAACTGGCAAATCATAATTAAATCACATTTATGTTTTGATATAGGTGTACAATGTAGAATGATTAAATAATTTGGGCTAATTAACATAGCCATCCCATCACTCACTTGCCATTTTTTGTGGTGACACATTCAGAATTCACTTGCGGTTATCTTGAAGGGTATGTACTTTGACAAACATGGCCATTTGCCAGGAGAGGAGGCTGGAATGATGACCACTCTCTTGTTCACATTTCCTCACCTGGATCTTCATAAATGCCACCAAGCTTCAAAACATGGCCTTCCTCGCACAGAACGAATAGAGCCTTCCTCTGCCCCCTGTTGCATACCACCCTGCACCTTCTGCCACACAGCATGTAAGCCTCTCTCGAGAGGCATGGCTCCCTCTGAGAATATCTTGAATGCTCAGCCAAGAAAAATTCACATCCAGGCGCACGATTTTGCATTCCATTTCCTGGGGCTCATGTGCCCCCCGTAGCTCATCTACACTAATATCAAAGCCATGACAGCAAATTTAGGAATGTGTAAACTATACAGGAGTTGTGTAGACCACGTGGAGAAAACACTGGCCTGCGCATATCCAACACCACAATTCGGATAAACTGGTGGCTCATTATGGGCATTACATAGGAGGCGTTTGCTTTGCCAAATACTGTACCTCAGGACATCTATAAATAGCAGACTCATGCGGGGTGTCTGAACCATGCCGCTGCTACCCAAATGCTAAGCCCTTTTCAGAACACACCTACTGCTGAGCGACAGTCCCAGTTCAAAAAGTCTAACACCACTTTCACCCTTGAGTTCTTTGCAGACCACCTTTGCAATGGCCACTACAACTCACATCACTTCAGGGACTGACGGGTGCTCCACGGTAGACACTGAGACACCTAGAAACTTCCAGAAGCAAGAAAGGGTGTGCCCGTGAGGGTGGTGCCACTGCTTTGGAGTGGATTGCATCTCCTGGCATCAGAAGGAAAAGGATACACACTGATGGATGGACACGGGCTCATCTCACCTGTTCCTCACGAGGATTCTGGAAGCTGGGGGCTTCTGTCCTCATTTGCAACTGAGTTTGGGGAAATCTGACATACACATGTCCTGGAGTCAGACAGCCAGTAATAGCCAGAAAAAGAAGAAATTTAAAAAAATGCAATGCTTTCCGAGTCGGCTTACTGTGGCTGAGTAACTTCAGGGGATGCAGGGAACCAAGTCAGCATCACACGGCCTCGCAGAGCCACTGAGGCTGCAGGACCTGGAGACACCGCTGGCCTTTCCTTGCCCCTAGTGACCTGCGCTCTACACTGCCATCCACCTTGCCTTTTCTGCTCCTCGGAGACTGCCTCACAGTGCAGAGCAACCTGTCCTCCCCCGGCCAGCAGCCCGGCACTCCCGACGCTGCCCGTAACCGGCCAGCTCCATCTTACGATTTCCACTCCAGGCTGAGTTGTCATTCGGCACCACACCGCGAGCAGCCACATTTTACTTGATCCTCTTCCAAGATTTCCAAACATGTGCCTGGCACCCAGCGAGCTTCAGAGGAAGCAGAATAGTGACAGAGAAGGACTGCGGCAGGGTTGGTGTCGTGCGCATGTGTTAGCCTTCACTGCCGTGCAAGGGTGAGTTCTTGGAGTCCTATCAACTTCCACAAGGAACATCAACTTTCTCGAGAACGCACTACTTCCTTCTGCCTAGTTTTTTTTTTTTTTTTTTTTTTTTTTTTGAAACCAGCAGCAACGAAAGTTAGGGATGTTAGGGATGAGTCCTGTTCCGAGCCCCTTGGGATTCCGACACCCTTGGCTGGCCCAGTACCCTCGGCCGTCTCCACCCCTTAGCCTCCAGGAGCCACCGCCTAACACCCACCTACACACGCTTTGGCTACAAGCAGGTTCAAAGCACAGAATCCCCCGAAACCCCCAAGAAATGGATCTGTGCACCCGGAGTCAACGGGAGCTGCTGCGTGTGCTCGGCTCCGGTCTGCGCGCGCCAGGAGGCTGGGGGCCCCGGGGATGCGGTCCGGGGTGGTTCACAGGGAGCCCTGTGCAGGTCTCAGGTCCTGCAGCCCCGGCCCAACTAGGGACCTGTCTGAGCCCGGACGCCCGCGCCGGGTCGGAGGAGGCTAAGGTGGCTGGGGAGAGGGAGGGGAGAGTGAGTTTGGGTTCTTTCGGGGCAAGTGTGCGCGGTACCTTGGATTCCTGGCTGCTGGTGGACGCGGGAGAGGGCGGCTGCTGGGCGCTCGCCGGCTCCTTGGGCAGCCCGTCCACGCCGTCCTCGCGGGCGCCGCTCGGAGGGATCATCGTGGCCGCGCGGGAACGGTGTTGGGCTCCCGGGGGAACAGCAGGCTCGCCCTCCTCGTGCGCACTGCCCGCCGCGCGCCCGCCCGCTCGCTCAGCCGCGGGTGCCGGGGACTCCCATCCTCGCCGAGGCGCCGACGTGCCCTCCTCCGGCCGCGCCCCCGCCCGGGGCCCTGCCCACGTCCTGGGCGCTCCCGCGCTCCCCGCCGCGCCCGCGCCCACCTCGCCGGCGACCGCGCTCTGTCGTGACTGCCACCCAGCCAGCGGCGGGCGGGCGGGCGGGCGAGCGGCCTGGGGCTCGCCCGCCCAGGGAGGGGGCGGCAGGGGGCGGCTCCGGGGCGGGGCCGCGCGGCCACCGCGGGAGTGGCGAGGGCAGGCGGGGCGCACCCCCCCACCCCGGGACTCTGCGCCGAGGCTGGGCGCGCGCTGGCTCCGGCCGGGGGGTGTCTCTTCCGCTGGGATGGCAGGCAATTCAGAGGCAGACGCCCATGAATAGAAAAGCCATCAATGATGCGAGCAGGAGGGACCACCTGCAGCAGCCGGCTCAGCCCTCGCCTCGGAGTGAGTGAGCGAGCGAGATGGTGACTTAGCGGAGCTATTTATAGGGTTCAGTGACGGCGCAGGGGCTGAGCGGGGTTCCCCGGCTCAGCTCTGACCCTGCGTGGACACCTGCTCCGGGGCGCGCTGTGCATTGGCACATGTTCTTGCCTTATTGAAGCATCAGTACCACAGCTACTTACTGTCTGGGGTGGGTAGTATCACCTCTGCTTTTTAGGTGAGGAAACCGAAGTTTTAGGGAGGCTAAGGGATTTGCTATGTCGCTAAACTGCAATTGGTGGAGTTGGGATTTTCCTTCATATCCACACTTAGGAAATCTGGAGACACAGGGACAGGCCCACTGGATACGGGTACAGAGGGGCGGTTTCCTGTCAAGACACAGCCTCTGTGTGTAAGAGAAGGAAGTACAGCAGGATAATTAGCCCCCCCCCCCCATTAATACAACAAAACTCCCGCCTTCGTTTTCTAACAGCAAATCGCAAGCTAATGTTTAGATTTTCTTGGTTAACTGTAGGTGCCAGCCTCAGGGGTGTGCAACCTGTGCAGTGACACAGTCCTGCCCTGGGTTCATGACTCAGATGATACCATCTTGAAATTCTCTAATTCATTCCAACAGGGAGCTGCATTTTTATTTTGCGCTGGGCTCTGCGGAGTGTGTCTGGTCCTGCACGCCTGCCCTGGCTTGTGTCTTTGGAAAGAACTGACTACTCTCTCAGTCCCAGACAGGAACCAAGAGCTGCTCTTCTAAGTGGCAGCCTCTTACTGGGCGTTTGTCTCCCGGAGTACTCTAAATTCCATGCTGACTCTTAGCCTCTCATTTAACCGGGCGAGATTGGCTACCCCAAGTGGTCACAGCACTGCTAAACAGAGACAAACGGTGGTGATCAGAGCGTGTGATGACAGGAGCAGTAATATCCACATATCTTTATCAAGCATCTGATTCTTTGTGAGACGGTGTGCTGGAGACTAATGTGCAGCATAGATTAAATCTGTTCTGGTACTTGGGTCTGGTGACAAACACTCAAGAGTATTAATCAAGTTTCTCTCTCTCTCTCTCTCTCACACACACACACACACACACACACTTTAAATAACTGTAATTGGGAAAAGTGCAGGACTCTAATAGAGTGTGTGCAGCTGTGAGGCCTGAATTCTCACCTAAGGCCAGAGTTGGTGTTCTCAGGAAGGGAAACCCCAGGGTGTGTTGTTGAATCCAGCCTTGGTAAGCAAGGACATCATGGCTTACAACAAGGACTTGTTCACCTTTGGATTTTATTTCTTCATGCATTAAGGTGTTATCCTTCCTTTTAGTAAGTGATTAGCTCTGATCAGCAGTAGTATTAGCCAGTAGTACAACTTTAACTGTTCTGTGAATGACATTTTTGTGCCTTTATTCCCCATCATTCCGGCCTTGACCCAGTAACACAGATCTCTAGCCTGATAAGTAATAGCCCCCTTTCCTAGGAAACGGTGCAATTATCTGTGTTTTCCCAAACAAAAGCGAGTCCTTGTTCATGTCTTTCTTTCAAATAGATACTTTCCTACCCCATCTTATAATTCCTTTTATTCTCCAACCACATCTCCCAGAATGTTTTACTCTGACATCTACTTCCTTGACCCGTATTTCTGATTGGCATTCCCGAGTCGATGCCGTGTTCCCATGGCATTCTTTCCTAAGTAACCAAGGATAAAGTCGCCTGCGGTTTCTGCTATGGGAGGGACTCTGTCATGCTCACCTTGCTTCTCCAGCCCCTGGCACACGGTAGTCACGGGTGGTTGTCCCAGTCGCCTCCCGGCTCTAAATGGTCTCGGCATCAGTTATTCCAAATGTTTGCGTGGAGAAAGACCTGGAGTGCTTCTAGAAAACAGTAGGATCTAAACTCAAACAATCTGCTCAAGGTTGGGGATTTTGTCTTTATTGCGTTAAAAGAGAATCTTAAGGTTGTGGCCATCTGTGAATGTGTATCTCATTGGCTTGCATGGAGATAAACGGTCTTCAAAAAGGGAAATTATAGCCGTAGCTCACCTCGGATACAGGAGTAGAAGTGGACAGAGGTATATGACTGTGGTGGGGAGCGGGCCCCTGGAAAAAATAGAAGTGCATTTGAGGCTTAGGTTATGGGTACTGCTGCTTTTGGGCCCTAGTAACCGTGCCTGATTTCAAGTCATGAAATGATGAGTCTGTCTACATTGTCACAAGTGCCAGACCTGTACCTGGTACTGACAAAACATGGATTAATTGATGGCAGTGCCTAAAGGAGAGAATTGATGGTCTCCCTATACTGGGGGTCAGTGGATTGATGACAAATAAAGCGATTCTTGAAGGATGGCTGATGAGACATGATGGCCCTGAGCAGAAAGGACCCTTTCCATGGCCGTGTGTGACACACCACAGGGACTCCCAGGAATCCTGTGGGGAGAACTTACGGAAGGCTGGAGATTCCGCCTCAGGAGCTCTGGTGCTTTGGTGACATTTTATATGTCTGTCAGGTTGCATTTCTTCTACTGTTGGCTGGTGAAGCCTGGGAGAAAGTTTTGCAAATAATCATTCTAAGTTGCAAGTCCATAGCAGGACCTAGTGATTTCTGTAGAGTCTAGAGTCCCTTCACGGTCCTTTCTATGCTTGATAAATCTCAAGCTATGTATGTTATGTACTGAAATTTATCTCCATAAACTTGAACTGCAAGCCCCCACTCCTGACCCGTTTACTAGTTCATTAATTTGTGAAGAAGGCCGGCGCCGCGGCTCACTAGGCTAATCCTCTGCCTTGTGGTGCCGGCACACCGGGTTCTAGTCCCAGTCGGGGTGCTGGATTCTGTCCCAGTTGCTCCTTTTCCAGTCCAGCTCTCTGCTGTGGCCCAGGAGTGCAGTGGAGGATGGCCCAAGTACTTGGGCCCTGCACCCCATGGGAGACCAGGAGAAGCACCTGGCTCTTGCCATCAGATCAGCGCAGTGCGCCGGCCGCGGCGGCCATTGGAGGGTGAATCAATGGCAAAGGAAGACCTTTCTCTCTGTCTCTCTCTCTCTCACTGTCCACTCTGCCTGTCAAAAAAAAAAAAATTTGTGAAGAAGCACAAGCCTCCTCCTGATCGCATCCAGTGACTGCGCAGAGGCGTGTGTGATGTCTTCACCCTCTCCCATTGCTCTGCTGTAAGTCTGGATAAAGAGGCTGGATATTCAGTCTGTGGATCTATGGATCTTGGATCTTGGTTTCTTCCAAAAGTTTTTGGTAAAAAAATACTAGTAAGGCTGCTTAGACAGGGCAGACATTAGAAAGGAGAACAAAAAAAAAAAAAAAAAAAAAAAAAAAGAAAAAAAACAGCAAAGAAGGGAAAGGGGGAGATAGAGTGCTCAGAGGCTGGAGTACTGATGAGGACAGAGGAGAGTGGGTCTCAAGGCGGCTGTCATTGGCCAATGCATCCAAGTCACCATGGATAAGGAGATACATGAGAAGGGAAGCAGATCTGGCAATTGGATTAATGATAATAATAGTATCAGCTGACCAGGGTTAGCTTCTCACATATTGTAGACATTCTGTAAATGTGATTTCATTTAATCCTTACAAAACCTTAGCGAGATAAAGACAGCTATCTGAGGCTCTACAGTGAGGGTGCGAGCTCAAACTCAGATGTGTCCTGCTCCTGGGTCAAGGTTTGGTCACTCTGCTCTGCTGCCATCCATACAATAGTGGAACCTGGATCCGCTGAAAAGGCAGCAGACCTCACGCAGAAGGAACAGTGCGATCTGAGAACCGAGACGTGACAGAGGACACAGGGAAAGTTCCCAACTCAGGGAGAGCTGCTCACTCTGCTCTTTTATCTTAAAAGCAAATGATGGGTGGATAGATACTTTGAAGGTGACGGTCGAGAACTCAAGACAACATTACCTGTCGCCCTCCACATGCTTTGCCCCATGACCTTCCTCCAAGCCCAGGAAACCAAGCTTTGCCTGAAGTCTTATAGCCAACAACAGGAACAACACCAAAAACCCCTTATTTTGAGCAACTGTTTGTGGAGGCTTGAGTCCTCACAGCAACTCATGATTGGTCTCTTCTGATAGTCAAACCTAATAATTTTATTTATTTATTTATTTTTTGACAGGCAGAGTGGACAGTGAGAGAGAGAGACAGAGAGAAAGGTCTTCCTTTTCCGTTGGTTCAGCCTCCAATGGCTGCCACGGCCGGTGTGCTGCGGCCGGCGCACCGCGCTGATCTGATGGCAGGAGCCAGGTGCTTCTCCTGGTCTCCCATGGGGTGCAGGGCCCAAGTACTTGGGCCATCCTCCACTGCACTCCCTGGCCACAGCGGAGAGCTGGCCTGGAAGAGGGGCAACCGGGACAGAATCCGGCACCCCGACTGGGACTAGAACCCGGTGTGCCGGTGCTGCAAGGCTAAGGATTAGCCTAGTGAGCCGTGGCGCTGGCCAAAAGCTAATAATTTTTTAAAAAAGATATATTTATTTGAAAAGCAGAGTGACAGAGAGAGAGGAAGCGGTAGAGTGAGAGGAAGAGGAAGATAGAGAGGGAGAGGAAGGGAAAGAGAAAGAGAGTGAGAGTGAGCTATCTTTCATCTGCTTCTTCCTTAAACATCAATAATGGACAGAGATGGGCCAGGCTGAAGCCAGGAGCCTGAAACCGCATCCAGGTTTCCCACATGGGTGCCAGGAGCCCAAGCACTTGAGCCATCTTTTTCCTACCTCCACAAGGTGCATAGCAGGAAGCTAGATTGGAAGTGGAGCAGCCAGAACCTGAAGCAGCACTCCGATATGGGATATTTGCATCACAAGTTGTAGCTTCACCTGCCGTGCCACAACATTGGCCCTGAAGAGCTAGTAATTTAATTTGGAGGCTCACAATGTCAGGGCAGGGCAAGTGAGAGCCAGAGTAAGCATTCTTCACTTGTTTTTTGAAATGCCAACTAATAATAACAGCAGCAATAATAATAGTAGGTCAGATTGCATAGTACTGTTTGACTGCATTTGGATTCTCCCCTCTAGGGACACCAGAAATGGGTAGAGTAGCAAAGCCCAAGCCTCATATAGCAGCTTACTTTCTGGGTTAAAATCTGCCTCTCTTGAAAACGCATGGCCGCCTCAGGTTGGTTATAATGTCTGTGAGGTTGGGAGCAGCTTGAATCTTTTATTCTGCATTTAGTGGGAAGGCCAAAGTCTTAACATCTTCACAACCCAGCCCTTCCACTTAGAAGCAGCAGGGTCTTGGACAAGTGACTTAATCCCTCTCAGCCTCAGTTTTCTCAGGTCTAAAATGGGATAATTATTCCTTCTTCATGGAGTTCTGTAAGAATTTAAAGTCCAGTATCCAGTATCCAGTGTCCAGTATCAAAAGTAGGTCTGTTCTACATGTCCAGAATTGTCAATGGCTCCTGTGTGGGGAGTTGAGAAGCAGCAGATATCTAAAATTCCTAGGGAATGCAGATAATGTAAGACCATCTTACAGATTTTGGTCTTAGACTAGTGATTAGCACATACTTTCACATGTTCTCTTCTCTGAGTTCAGGGAACTGGTTCAAGAGGCATACGATCCAGCCAACCCTGGTACTTTTGCCTGCAAAAATACCTTTTCTCAGGCTTTAGTGTTTGTGGTTTTCTGCATCTGGGAGAGCCCCATAGTCCCCATGTCCAGTTCTCCTCAGGGTTGGGGCTCAGCAACTATGATCTACATATATTGTCGTTCTTTCTTTGTCTTATTTTATGTCCTCTAGAAGCCAGGCTCAGTGAGGTCAGGGGCCTTCTCTCTCCTTTTTGCCTGATGTCCTTGATGCCTAGGCACTCATGGAGTAGGTGTCCAATGAGTAGGTGTTACATGAATGAATGACTGAAAGGCAAAGTTTCAGTGCTGCGAAGGAACTTGGCAATCTAGTGTAGAGGGGAGAACCAAAATCCAGATGTATTAAGTACTTGTTCAAAGTCAGTTAATATGTGGCACAATGAAACCTGACTACTTACTTGCCTGCCAATCCCATTGGTCATTGCTTCACTCAGCTTTGGAATTTATTACCTAACTTGCAAATAATAGTTCTTCTATTTTTCAAGCATGATTCAAAAAAAAGAATACTGGAAAAATTAAACATTTTCTAAAAATCTACCATTATTATATGATAATAAACACATAATAGCATTTTGATAAACCTCTTTCTAGAAACACATGAATTTATGGGTATATTTAAAGTTTATACTTATTTATATTTACACAAAACAATCTCAGGACAATAAGTGTGTTTGTCACCTATCATCTATTCAATAATGTGTCATAGAGACAATTTTGTGGTAATAGATCTAAGTACACTTCATCCTTTTTAATGACTGTTTGTAACACAGCATATAGATGCATCATAACTTATTTATGGGGGATCCTTTATGCTCTTTGCTAGGAACTGTTACGGAGCAATTAAAAACTCATTATCTCTTTTGTTCTAAATATCAACCTGGCACAGTGAGTGCTTTCAGATCATTTTGTTGATGAGGCAGTTGGAAGCCTGAAAGGCCTTATGCCTTCCCTAATGGGATATGGTAAGTGCACAGTGGGAATGCTAGCCCACATCTTTGGGCTCCCCCAGCACATAAGCAGACAACAAAACTCAGTGTGATCTCTGTGGTGTGAGAGACCCACACAACCTGACAGTGGATTGTGAGCAGTCAGCCAGTAAAGGACACAGAATGGAGATTTCTTAAACACACACACACACACACACACCTGGAAATAGAACTATCATATAATCAAGCAATCCCACTGCGGGGTACATATCTAAAAGACATGAAATCATTGCCTCAGAGAAATACCTATACCACCATGTTCATTGCCACACTTTTCACAATAAACAATCCATGGAATCCACCAAAGTGTCCATCATCAGATGAATGGATAAAATAAATGTAGCATATGTATACAATGCAGTATTATTTAGCAACCAAAGAATAAAATCCTATCATTTGCAGCAAAATGGATGGAACTGGAGTATATCCTATTGAGTAAAATAAGCCAGACACAGAAAGACACATACTGCATGTTCTCCCTTGTAAGTGAGAGCTAAAAACAACTCCTAAAACACAAAATCCTCTTTCTGAACACAGAATGTTTATTACTAGAGGCTGGGAGGGGTATGAGTGATAAAAGAAGCTTGGATGAAAAAGAAGTGGGGGGCCCAGTGGGGTGGCACAGTGGGTTAAGCCACATCTGTGATGCTGGTGTCCCTCAATTTGAGAGTGGGTGATGGGTACCAAATTTGAGTTACAACGAAGGAATAAGTTTCTAGTGTTACACAGCAAAATAGGGGAGACTACAGCTCATGCAAACCTAGTGGATGTAGTATGAACAATTGGAAGCAAAACGCTCTAAGCCACGAATCATAAGGTAACATCAAAGAAGCAGAATTTTGATTATCAATACACATTGACTGTATGTATCAAAATGTCACTCTGGAGCCCATGAGTATGTGCAATTATTGCTAATACTTTCTTTAACAAAAGGAAAGGAGGAAATGTATGCTGTGGACGGATCAGGTCCTCCAAGTGGAAAAGAATGCTGGGCAAGGTTCTGGTGGAATCTGAAGGGTGGCTGACATTTCTGGAAGGACTGTGGGAGCAAAGAGTCTTGAGCAGAATACGCAGGGAGAGTGCAGACATGGACATGTGCTTGTGGTGGAGATGGTCAGGTCTGGAGCCAAGAACGTCAGTTTCTTTGGGAATAACATTTACGATTTTATAGGCTATGCTTCAGAAAAGGGAAAGATTGGAGCTGGTGAAATTATCCGGATAAAATTATTATCCAGAGAATAAGGCCTGGGAGGAATGCTATTGGTTGCAACTAGGAACAGAGAGACGGGCAAAAACATCATCACACTGATTTTTGGAGGGTTAAATGGTCACAGAGGAAGAAGGAGCCTGGATTCTGGGAGTTCTGAGACACGCACACCACTCTCTATTCCTGGCAGCCAGACGCGGCTCGCTCTGGTTTGCCCCGAGGCAGCAGCTCATCCGTATATGGGGCCCTGCAGTTCAAATACACATAGAACTGGAACATTTACAACCTCTCCACGATTACGGACGGTCGACTTAACGCCATGTGTCTTAGATGCTGTGCTCCGTAGCCAGCAGTAGGACTGACTTTCAAAACAAAGAATGGGAACTCCAGCAAAACAGCTCGTAGCTGTGCCTCCTTACCCCTACAGCTTTGCACGTACTATGAAATATGCCCCCCAAAAGCACATAGAACTGTGCTGGGAGCAGATGAGCCTCAAGCATTCTCGGCAGTGCATTTTCCAGGGTGACGGTTATACTGCTGCCTTGTCTTTCTGCCTCCAGAACCCTTGATGTTCGATTGCTCACTTGGCAGCCATGGGCCATCCATCAGACCTTGACAATGGGCCTGGAAAAGATGACTCAGGCCTTATGCCTTAAATGCCAGCTTTCTCCTCTCCATAGCCGAGGAAAACTTACCCACGGAGCCAGCACTGAAGAAACATATCTACGTTTCATCCTCTTATTCTTGAAGAGTTAGCCACAAAGTGAGGATTTTGTGTCCTCGAATGTTAATAGTAATAGATAATGATAGTTAATGGTGATAGGTTATCAGATGCAGGGCCCAGGGGAGGAGGGATGCAGAGGGTTGTTACTGGGCATGCATTGTGGCCCAGTGGGTTAGGGCAATGACTGTGACGCTGACATCCCATATCAATGCCAGTTTGAGTTCCAGCCACTCTGCTTCTGACGCAGCTTCTTGCTCATGCACCTGGGAGTCAGTGGATGGGGGCTCAAGAACTGAGTTTCTCTCATCCACGTGGGAGACCCAGATGGAGTTCCTAGCTCCTGGCTTCAGTGAGCCCCAGCCATGGCTGTTGTGGGCACTTGGCTAGTGATCAGTGGATGGAAGATCTCCCACGTTCTGCCTGTTCGTCTGTCTCTCTCTTTCACTCTGCCTTTCAAATAAATCTTCAGAAGTGGATTGTTATTCAGATAGATCTTTGGTGCTTTTTGACTTCATTGTGCTCTCCTATTTCTTCCTTGAAGTACAAACTGCCAAAGTGCAGTCTATCAAGTGAATCGCCTAATACCGCGAGGAAGTTCGTCTGGGTAGAGCTTCATGTAATATAGAATTACTGAGTTACCCACACTACAATTAGAGCTGTTGATGTATGAAATAAGACAGACACCACTAGATTTTCAAAGTCGGCCTTATTTTAAAGCCATTTGCTTTTCTTTGACTCTGTTATAAAGTGGCTTCTACATCTTGTGTGGCCACAGGACAGGGAGCTAACATTCTGTTTAACATTTTTGATATCACTGCAAAATAATGTGTCAGTGTCTAAAAGAGCAAGGTCCTTTTTTTTTTAACTGATTGATTTATCAAAAGTTGCTGAGACCTGGTGCATAGTGGGTGCTTTGTTAGTTCCAAGGATATAGAAAGATATATAAAGGGATAACTCAAAAAACTTTATGGAAAAATGGAGTTAAAATAAACTTATTTTGCTGAAAAAATTTGAAATCTGTTCATAGTGTGCATTTCCATAGTTTTTAAAGTGTCCATGCACACAGGAAAGTTCAGCTTAATGAGAAAGGCAGGAATGGGGACACATAGTGAGTGTGGATGTAGAGGGCGGGGTGTGGGAACTGGGGGAAGAAGGGGCTACTTGTAGTGAGGAGCCCAGAGAAGGCTGCAGCAGAGAAAAGCAGTACTAGTGAACGGTGGTGCCTCACTGCTCTCCAGAAGGAGAGGAGGACGTCATTCTGCACAGGCTGAGGCTGGCATGCAGCCTGCTTGTGTCTTCTGCTGATAGTTCTGATGCTGTTGATGGAGATTCATTGTCATTACTTTGGAGGCAGTGAAGGGATCTAGAATTAAGTTAATCAGGGCATGCTGTTTTCACCTGTGCTTGCAAAGTCCCTTCTCATTTCAACTTATTTAACTCTCTGAAACTTTCCCCCATCTTCCCTCAAAATCCTCTCCCTTCAATAATAATTACTACATAGTTTTTGAGGTTTATATCTTAGACATGTATGAATATTTGAAAATGGGTGGAATTAATTTGTGTGGTGTTTTAATGTGGTGTGGCAATTTCCTTTCTTATTTAAGGAAATAGTTTAATTTTTCAAACTTTGTTAAGAGTAAAATATACAAAGATTACTTAAAATTGGTGAAGACCCATGTTGTTGAGTACATTGTATTCTCTTTTGTTGTTCCATAGAATTCTATTGTACAAATCTGCCATGATTTACTTATGGGTTGATGGATTGTCACATTGTTTCTAGTTTATATATATGTGTATACATATATATATACATACATACATATATATACATATATATGAGAGAACAACTAAAAGAGGAGAGAGAGCGAGAGCGAGAGTGAGAGAGAGAGATATCTCGCTCCTCTGCTGGTTTACTCCCCAAATAACCGCAACAGCCTGGACTGGACCAGGCTAAAGCCAAAAGTCAGGAACTCCATCCTGGTCTCCCACGAGGGAACTGGGGCTCAAGTACTCGTGCAACCTGCTCCCTTTGCAGGCACATTAGCAGGGAGCTGCATTAGAAGCACAGCAGCCAGGATGCAAACTGGCACCCTGGATAGCAGATGCTGGTGTTGCAGGTGGCAGCTTAAGCTACCTATGGCCCAACACCAGGACCTGTTCCACGACTTTTGATGCTAACATGCAAGCATTGATGACAAGTTCCAGTTGCTTTCAACACTGATATAGTCATTGTTCTTGATTTTGTTACTTTGGTTTTATTTGCATTTTCCTGATGATTAATACAGTTTAGCACTTTTGATTATTGGGCATTCAGATACTCTCACCAATATAAAGTAAAAGAAATGGACACAAAAGAATGCATACTATATCATGTCATGAGTAAAATTCAAAAAATCCCACTAATCCGCAGTAGTAGATACCATGGTAATGGTTACCTTTGGAGGAGAAGGATAGTTTATAATTTTTAAAGATTTATTTATTTATTTGAAAGTCAGAGTTACACAGAGAGAAGAGATAGAGATAGAGATAGAGATAGAGATAGAGAGAGAGAGAGAGAGAGAGAGAAGTCTTCTATCTGCTGGTTCACACCGCAGTTGGCTGTAATGGCTGGAGCTGTGCCGATCTGAAGCCAGGAGCCAGGAGCCTCCTCCAGGTCTCCCACGCAGGTGCAGGGGTCTAAGGACTTGGGCCATCTTCTACTGCTTTCCCAGGCCATAACAGAGAGCTGGATCAGAAGTGGAGCAGCCAGAACTTGAACCGGCGCCCATATGGGATGCTGGCACTGCAGATGGTGGCTTTACCCACTGCACCACAGCGCCATCCCCGATAGTTTATAATTGAGAAGAGGGAGAGCTCATGATTGGGGAGAATTATAGCTTCCTGCAGTGCCAACAGAGCCCTATTAATCCTCACTTTTGGTGATATAACTTGAGCTATATAATAACAATTTGTGAGATTTTTAAAAAATTCTTGTTTATTTATTTGAAAGAGCTACATAGAGATAGGGAGAGAGACAGAGAGAGAGAGAGAGAGAGAGAGAGAATCATCCCACCTGATGGTTCAGTGCTCAAAATTGCTGCAACGGCCAGGGCTGGGCCAGGCCAGAGCCAGGAGCCAGGAGCTTCATCTGGGTCTCCCACATGGGTACAGGGACCTAGGCACTTGGGCCATCTTTTCTGCTGCTTTCCCAGGTGCATTATCAGGGAGCTGGATCAGATGTAGAGCAGCCAGGACATGAGCTGGTGCCCATATTGGATGTCATCACAGCAGACAGCAACTCAACCCAGTACGCCACAGATATGCTTAATAAAATATTTAGATAAAACTTGGTAAGATGAAATAAACAGACAAAACAAAAGTGAACAGGCTTTTGTTTATGAGAGGAAGGAGCATATATATTTCTCCCCATTTCTCCCATTATAATAAATAGAATCAGTAGGCATTATGCATAAAAATGACATAACAAGACACTGAACTGTTAGGAGAAAAATGCTGATTGATTTAGACCTCTAGACTCAATGGTGACACAATGTTGGGTTCCCTGTTTTTGTGTGTGTGTGTGTCATATTTGAAGATGAGGAAGCGAACAGACAAAAAACACGCACCAGCAAAAAACATTTTTTTCTAGTTAAAGGGCTAATCAAGGGCCAGCATAACAAGACAGAAAACTCTAAGATAATAACTGCTCCTCACCAGCCAAATACCACGTAAAAACACTGTGGCTAAGCCTTGATCTATTCCATCATGGAATCCTAGCTTTTCAGGCTCCTCAGGGTGTAGAGGTCGCTCATTAAAGCAGGAAGCCAGGAATTTAATTTCCATCAACTCTTAATAAGACCTCTCCCAGTAGAGATTATGTGAGGAGTGAGACTTTCATCCTCACCATAAAGTAATGAAGAATCCACTTTATCCTGAAGAATCTAGAATTCAGGCTCTTTTTGTTTGTGACAAGGTGGTACCGGTCCCCCTTCCCCTCTAAGGGTACCCTAAGAGAAAGTCAGTTAGAAGAGAAGGTTTAAATAAGACTTTAATTAGAATCCCATAGTGGAATACAAAATGCCCAGATTTCAACAAAAATTATTTATTATATTGAGAAACTTGAAGATAGTAAATGGAATGAAAAAAGCAGCCAATAGATGCCAATGCTGAGATGACAGATGTGCTAGGATTGCCTGACAAATGTTTGGTAGTAATGTGATACAAATACTTCAATCATCAATTACAAACGTGTAAACTAATTGAGAAAACAGAAAACTTAAGCATAGAATACTTCAGCAAATGAATAGAAGAACTGATTACTGGCTACCTGGGTTAAGGAGGGGGTGGGGCAGAGAGAAGTGAACGACATTGTGGTTGTATTTGTTCTGTATCTTTCCTGATGAAGATCAATATTGTGGTAGCAATGATTCTGTGATTCTGCAAGATGCTACCACTGGGGTAGTACAAGTGGTCTCTATTCTCAACTATGTGTGAAATCTATAAATATCTCTATATAAAGAGCATAGTTAAAAATATAAAAAGTGATAAAATACATGAGTAACCACAGCTGATTTTTACATCAGGATTAAAAAAAAATTTTTGAAAAGTATTACAATCTGCTCATTGTTTACTTTTCAGAAAAATGAAAATCAAAGCTAACATTGTATTTGCTTTCACCATTAGCTCTATGAAAATAAGAGAATGATAGCTTTTATCTCCAGGGAGAATAGAGGAGATTTATACTCCCAAGCTAATTGCCCCAGTCTCTTGAAAACTACATGTTGCAATAGCCACTCAGATGAATAATTCAATTGTGTCTGTGACTGAATTTCTGCGGTATAATCATATAAAAATCAGAGCATTAGTGCATTAGGAAATGAGCAAGGAGGGGGTAAAAGAGAGCTTACTGTTTTTTTCTTATAATCTTTATATAGTTATCCTACCTGTAATGGTAATCCTGACAAAAGTAAGAAAAAAAATAATGAGAGAGATTAAGAAAAAAGGGTGATTCCTGGTTCATCTTTAATATATAAAACTAGGAAGATATCACTCCTGTTCTTAGGACAAGAAAAAGCTTGAATAAATTAAGAATGAACAACTTTTCTTAGACCCATCTAAGAATTTAGGCCACAGGGTAAACCTGGAGAGGAGGGATATGGAGATTACAAATGAGGTCAGCTTATTTTGAGACAAATCTACTAAAACCCAAGCTGGCAGAAATTCTGACCAAAGAGCAATTTCTATGAACTGTTAGATGCTGAGGGTAGGGGAGCCTGAGAGTGAAACATACCTATGGACCTTGTCCAACGATGGACATCTATTTTTAAAATTTATTTGAAAAGGAGAGAGAGAGAGAGAATCTTGCAACCATTGGTTCCCTCCCATAAAGGCCATAACAGTCAGATCTGGGCTAGGCTGAATCCGGGAGCCCGAGCATCGAGGTCCCACACGTGGATGGTGTGGGCCTAAGTTCTTGGGCCGTATTCTTATGGCTTCCCAGGTGCATTAGCAGGGAGCTGGATTGTAAGCAGAGCAGCCGGGCAAGGAATCAGCCCTCCAATACGCACTTCCAGGTCTAACTTGCTGTGTGACAAAACTGGCCCCAGGCTGGGTGTTTGATAGTCTCATGGGCTTTACTTCTAGAAATACCAGCAGATTATCACAGTGAAGATCACAGAAAACCCCCTCATATTTGGCATTGGGTAAGAGGAAAAAATAGCCATTTTTTCATAGCCCCCTCCCACCCCCCAAATCTCCGTAATAGACTCAAATATTCTAAGATAAACTTTTATGGAACCTAATCTAACCTGGATGTGGAGGTAGGGTAGGGTAAGCAGCCAACTCCTGATGCATTTAGCCTTTGTCTCTTGTTTTTTTTATTTTTATTTTTTTAATTTTAATTTTAATTTATTTTTATTTTTGACAGGCAGAGTGGACAGTGAGAGAGAGAGAGACAGAGAGAAAGGTCTTCCTTTGCCGTTGGTTCACCCTCCAATGGCCGCCGCGGCTGGCGCGCTGAGGCCAGCGCACTGCGCTGATCCGATGGCAGGAGCCAGGAGCCAGGTGCTTTTCCTGGTCTCCCATGGGGTGCAGGGCCCAAGCACCTGGGCCATCCTCCACTGCACTCCCTGGCCACAGCAGAGAGCTGGCTTGGAAGAGGGGCAACCGGGACAGAATCCGGCACCCCAACCGGGGCTAGAACCCGGTGTGGTGGCGCTGCAAGGCGGAGGATTAGCCTAGTGAGCCACGGCACCGGCCTAGCCTCTGTCTCTTATCTAGGGGAAGGAAGAAAGCTTAGAATTATTTGTGTCCCCACGACACAAGCCTATTGGAAGTCTGACTTACAATCATAACACTGTGGAATATGTTCCTTCTTCCTGTACCTTGCTGCCAAACCAACTAATATTACAGCAGTAGACTGAAGAGAAAAAGAGTTGCAAAGTTCAGGCTCAGTTTAGGAAGGACTTATAGCAAACCCAGACAACAGGGGATATAAAACAAGATATTAGGGGAATATCAAGCCTCCGGCTGGTACAGATACAGCAAATGTTAAACATGATGCAACTTCTGGTCAGATGAACACAAAATGTCATTGTATAGGCCTTTTGAAAAAGTTTTATTTGTTGAGTGCAGCATTGTGGCATAGCTGGTGATGCTGGCATTCCATATGAGTGCAGGTTCCTCTCCTGGCTGCTTACATTTTTTTTTTTTTTTTACAGCAGAGTGGACAGTGAGAGAGAGAGAGAGAGAGACAGAGAGAAAGGTCTTCCTTTTTCCGTTGGTTCACCCTCCAATGGCCGCTGTGGCCGGTGCACCGCGCTGATCAGAAGCCAGGAGCCAGGTGCCTCTTCCTGGTCTCCCATGCAGGTGCAGGGCCCAAGGACTTGGGCCATCCTCCACTGCCCTCCTGGGCCACAGAAGAGAGCTGGACTGGAAGAGGAGCAACCGGGACATAATCCAGTGCCCAGACTAGGACTAGAACCTGGTGTGCCGGCGCCCACAGGCGGAGGATTAGCCTATTGAGCCACGGCGCCGGCCTGCTTCACTTTCCATCCAGTTCCCTGCTGATGTGCCTGGGAAAGCAGCAGAGGATGGCCCAAGTGCTTGGACCCCTGCTGCCCGAGTGTCAGACTTTGAAGAAGCTCCTGGTTCCTGGCTTCCGCCTGGCCCAGCCCTGGCTGTTGGGGCCTTCCAGGAAATGAACCAATGAATGGAAGATCTCTCTATATTTCTGTCTCTCCATCTCTCTGTGACTCTGACTTTCAGATAAATAAATAAATCTTTAAAAAAACATCTCTTCTTATTATTCAACATTATGTCAAGCTTTCAACAAAAATTATAAGGCATACTGAAATCAAGAAAGAAATATGATGAGGCAAAACAAGTATCAGAACTAGACTCAAATATGACACACATGTTGAATACTCAGAGAATTTAAAATGACTGTGATTAATGTATTAAAGTCTGTTATAGACAAAAGAGGACACATACAAGAACAGACAGTCAGTGTAAGCAGAGAGGCAGATGCACTAACAAAAGACCAAAATAAATGCTATACAGTGATTGTAAACGTGTGGATCAGGCAGGGAGAGAGAGAGAGGAAGGGAAATTTGGTTATTGTCTGAGAATTGAACCTATAAAATAAATGAAATCTGTTATCTTTATATTGATAAAAATTTGAAAAACAAATTTCAATAACAAACATCGTGTTATTTAGTTGAATGTTCATGATACTTGCGCGTTAACCTGGGAACCACTACAGTCTTCATGATGTTCCTCTTCATGAATGCTCCACATGTGTGTTCATCCATGTTTTCTTTTGTGAATTTCAACAGCGTTGTGCAATTTTCTCATAAAGATGTATTTTATTAGAATTATTTCTTAGAATATTAGACTTTCTGTTGCTATTGTTAAGTTTTTGTTATCATGTTTAATCATGTGTTGAAGTAGTTATTACAGGCAACACAAGAAGGCTACTTTTTCTTGTCTTGACTTTTCTATTTTACCTGACTTCAGTATCATCCCACCAGCTTTATCTTGAATAAAAATTGCATGATATTTACAAAAGAAATAAAAAACACTGAAATAGAAATGAAGAATACTTTTTTAAGGATTTATTTTATTTTATTTATTTTAAAGGCAGAGTTACAGAGAAAGAGAGAGAGAAAGAGAAAGAGAGAGAAGGAATGAATCTCTTCCGTATGCTGGCTCACTCTCCAAATGACTGTCAACCAGGGCTGGGCCAGGCTGATGCCAGGAGTGAGGAGCTTCTGGGTCTCCCACATGGGTGGCAGAAGGCCAAGCACCTGGACCATATTCTGCTGCTTTCCTAGGTGCATCAGCAGGGAGCTGGATCAGAAGTGGAGCAGCTATAATTCAAACCGGCACTCATCGGGGTGCTGGCACTGCAGGTGGCAGCTTTACCTGCTATGCCACAGGCCAGGTCCCAAAGAACTTCCACAGCTAATGTATAGATTGGATAAAGCCAAGGGAAGAATCAACAAACTAGGAGATATGTCAGTATAAGGCTTTCCAAAGTAAAGAGCAAAGAGAAAATAGAATGAAACAAACAAACAAACAAACCAACAACAGAATATCTAAGACTTTGGGAAATCACAAAGGAATAATTTAGGACTATCAGTAAGATAAGAAAAAGACAAAGGAGCAGAAAAAATATTTGAAGTAATAGCAGCCAAAAATTTTCCGAAATTAATGATAAACACCAAAATAAAGTTGTGTTAGGCTCAGGGAACAACAAGCAAAATGAATTCCAAAAGCCGTATACCTAGACACGTCATGTTCAAGCTGTGACAGCCAAAGAAATAGAGAAATGCATGAAAAAAGATGCAGGAAACAAAGCTGCCTTCAGGAGTGGGGAACTTGTTTTCTGCCAAGGGCCATCTGGATATTTAGAGCATCACTTGCCAGTCATACAAAGCTATCAACTAAAAAGTCAGCCTGTTGGAGATTTCTGAGTTTCGAGTCCTGCCTACAGTTGCCTTGGCAGGGCCAGAGCATGTGATTTGGTGGGCCTTATACAGCCTGCGGGCTGGACATTCCCCACCCTTGATAGAGAATGAAAGATGAGGGTTACGTTGTACTTCTCATAAGAAGCCTTGCAAGCAAGAAGAGAATGAAGGGGCTGGTGCTGTGGTATCGTGGGTAAGGCCCCAGCCTGCAGTGCCGGCATCACATATGGGTGCCAGTTCGAGTCCCAGCTGCTCCACTTCCCATCCAGCTCCTGCTATGTCCTGAGTAGTAGAAGATGGCCCAAGTCCTTGGGCCCCTGCACCCATGTGGGAGACCCAGAAGAAGCTCCTGGCTCCTGGCTTCAGATCAGCACAGCTCCGGCCATTGCAGCCAACTGGGGAGTGAACCATCAGATAGAAGACCTCTCTCTCTCTCTCTCTCTCTCTCTCTCTCTCTTTTGCTCACTCTCTCTCACTTCCTCTCCTCTCTCTGTGTAACTCTGACTTACAAATAAGTAAATAAATCTTAAGAAAAGCGAAGAGAATGGAAGAAAAACTATGAATGTAGAATGCTTTAATGCTATTAAATTATTTTTCAAAACTGATCCAGAAATAATAATTTTTTAAGCAAAATAGAATCAGACTATGTCGCCATTGCATTTGACCTGCATGTAATTGGAAAAGTAACTCTTCATCTAAAAGGAAAATGATTAGGGCAGAATATTGTTTCTATATAATGAATGGAAGAGCTTTGGAGACAGAACAAAAGGAAGTAAAACAAAATTTTTGGTTTTTTCTCCTTAATTGATAAAATGTATAGCTTTTTGTTTAAAAAAGGAGAACAACTAACCATTAACTGAGTAAATATAATAAATAGATAACTGAATAACAGCACTGTTATAAAGGATGAAAAGAAGAAATAAGAAATAACCTGTTGTAAGACACATGCACTAGATGAAATGAGATACTATTATTCAAACAAGGATATAGACATTTGTAAATGGATATTGCACACTCTGAAAACCACTAAAATTTTCATTTTTATATTTTAAGTTTATTTAGTGAATACAATTTATAAAATATATAATTATGTTATTTAATGTAATTTATTATATATAAGTTATATAATCTATATCTATATTTCTCTATATAAATTATATATACATTATATAAATTATAAATATATAAATTAGATATATATTTTAATTTGTGTAATATAATTTATTATATTTAATTTATTTAATATATTAAATATATTTACTAATATATTCATTATTATATTAAAAAGTTTAATTTATATTTAATTTATTATATTATTATATTTAATATATTAATTTTTATATTTAATATAATAAATATATTTAATTATTTAACATTGATTTAATAATATATAGATTATAATATATAATTAATTATAATATATAATTATATAATTAATTATTATATAATTGTATATAATATATAATTAAATGTATAATATATAAAATATATAATAAATATATATTTCGAAAGTACAACTTTTGGATTATAGTGGCTTTTCCTCCCATAACCGCCCTCACTCCCACAACCATCCCATCTCCCACTCCCTCTCCCATGCCATCCTTCATCAAGATTCATTTTCAATTATCTTTATATACAGAAGATCAACTTGGCATATACTAAGTAAAGATTTTAACAGTTTGCACCCACATAGACACAAAAATTATACAGTACTGTTGGAGTAGTAGTTTTACCATTAATTCACATAGCACAACACATTAAGGACAGAGGTCCTACATGGGGAGTAAGTGCACAGTGACTCCTGTTGTTGATTTAACAATTGACACTCTTATTTATGGCGTCAGTAATCACCTGAGGCTCTTGTCATGAGCTGCCAAGGCTATGGAAGCCTCTTGAGTTCACAAACTTCTACCTTTTTAGATAAGGCCATAATCAAAGTGGAAGTTCTGTCCTCCCTTCAGAGAAGAGTACCTCCTTCTTTGATGGCCCATTCTTTCTGCTGGGATCTCACTCACAGAGATCTTTCATTTAGGTCAGTTTTTTTGCCACAGTGTCTTGGCTTTCCATGCCTGAGAAACTCTCATGGGCTTTTAAGCCAGATCCAAATGCCTTCAGGGCTGATTCTGAGGCCAGAGTGCTGTTTAGGACATCTTCTATTCTATGAGTCTGCTGTATATCCCACTTCCTGTGTTGCTTGTTCTCTCCTTTTTAATTCTATCAGTTAGTATTAGAAGACAGTAGTCTTGTTTATGTGATTCCCTTTGACATTGAACTGAAATTGATCACTTTGACTAGTTAGATGGCATTGGTACATGCCACCTTGATGGAATTGAATTGGAATCCCCTGGCACATTTCTAGCTCTACCATTGGGGTAAGTCCAAATGAGCATGTGCCGAAATGCACATATCCTCCCTATCTTATTTCCAGTTTTCAGTTAATTTTAAATGCCTAAGAATAATTGTCTGTTAATTAAAGAGTTCAACCAATGGTATTAGTAGAAAAAAAATACTAAAAGGAATAAAATAGAAAGTTGTTCCTCGACATGACAAGGGCTGATCAAATCATTGTTTCTCATGGTGTCCATTTCACTTCAACAGGTTTCCTTTGAGGTGCTCAGTTAGTTGTCACCAGTCAGGGAGAACATATAATATTTGTCACGTTGGGACAGGCTTATTTCACTCAGCATGATGTTTTCCAGATTCCTCCATTTTGTTGCAAATGACTGGATTTCAGTTTTTTTTTTTACCACTGTATACTATTCTTTAGAGTACATATCCCATAATTTCTTTATCCAGTCTATTGTTGATGGGCATTTAGGTTGACTCCAGGTCTTAGCTATTGTGAATTGAGCTGCAATAAACATTGAGGTGCAGCCAGCTCTTTTATTTGCCAATTTAACTTCCTTTGGGTAAATTCCAAAGAGCGGGATGGCTGGGTTGTATGGCAGGGTTATATTCAGGTTTCTGAGGAATCTCCAGACTGACTTCCATAGTGGATTTACCAGTTTGCATTCCCACCAACAGTGGGTTAGTGTCCCTTTTCCCCCACAACCTCTCCAGCATCTGTTGTTGGTAGATTTCTGAATGTGAGCCATTCTAACCGGGGTGAGGTGAAACCTCATTGTGGTTTTGATTTGCAGTTCCCTGATTGCTAGTGATCCTGAACATTTTTCATGTGTCTGTTGGCCATTTGGATTTCCTCTTTTGAAAAATGTGTATTGAGGTCCTTGGCCCATCTCTTAAGTGGGTTGTTTGTTTTGCTGTTGTGGAGTTTCTTGATTTCTTTGTAAATTCTGGTTATTAGTCCTTTATCAGCTACATAAATTGGAAATATTTTTTCCCAGTCTTTCGGTTGGCTTTTCACTTTCCTGACTGTTTCTTTTGCAGTACAGAAACTTCTCAATTTATGTAATCCCAATTGTTAATCCTGGCTTTGACTGCCTGTGCCTCTGGGGTCTTTTCCAAGAAGTCTTTGCCTGTGCCTATATCTTCCAAGGATTCTCCAATATTCTCTAATAATTTGATGGCTTCAGGTCATAGGGTTAGATCTTTAATCCATGTTGAGTGGATTTTTGTGTAAGGTGTAAGGTAGGGGTCTTGCTTCATGCTTCTGCATGTGGAAATCCAGTTTTCCCAGCACCATGTGTTGAATAGACTGTCGTTGCTCCAGCAATTGGTTTTAGATCATTGGTCAAATATAAGTTTGCTGTAGATGTTTCGATTTTGATTTCTGGTGTTTCCATTCTGTTCCATTGGTCTATCCATCTGTTTCTGTACCAGTACCATGCTGTTTTGATCATAACTGCCCTGTAGTATGTCCTGAAATCTGGTATTGTGATGCCTCTGGCTTTTTTTTTTTTGTTATACAGTATTGCTTTAGCTGTTCGAGGTATCCTCTGCCTCCATATGAATTTCAGCATCATTTTTCCAGATCTGAGAAGAATGTCTTTGGTATTTTGATTCGTGTTGCATTGAATCTATAAATTGCTTTTGGAAGAATGGACATTTTGATGATATTGATTCTTCCAATCCATGAGCATGGAAGATTTTTCCATTTTTTGCTATCTTCTTTTATTTCTTTCTTTAAGGTTTTGTAATTCTCATTGTAGATATCTTTGACATCCTTGGTTATGTTTATTCCAAAGTATTTGATTGTTTTTGTAGCTACTGTGAATGAGATTGATCATAGCAGTTCTTTCTCGGCTGTGGCATTGCCTGTGTATCGAAGGCTGTTAATTTTTGTGCATTGATTTTATATCCTGCTACTTTGCCAAACTCTTCTATGAGTTGCAATAGTCTCTTAGTTGAGTCTTTGGATCCCCTAAATAAAGAATCATATTATCTGCAAAGAGGGATAGTTTGACTTCTTCCTTCCCAATCTGTATCCCTTTAATTTCTTTTTCTTGCCTAATAGCTCTGGCTAAAACTTCCAGAACTATGTTAAATAGCAGTGGTGAGAGTGGGCATCCCTGTCTGGTACCAGATCTCATTGGAAATGCTTCCCAGCTTTTCCCCATTCAATAGGATGTTGGCTGTGGTTTTTTCATAAATTGCTTTGATTGTATTGAGGAATGTTCCTTCTATATCCAGTTTCCTTAGAGTTTTCGTCATGAAAGGGTGTTGTATTTTATTTTATCGAATGTTTCCTCTGCATCTGTTGAGATAATCGTATGGTTTTTCTTCTGCAGTTTGTTATTGTGGTGTATCACATTGATTGTTTTGCGAACTTTGAACCATCCCTGCCTACCAGGGATAAATCCCACTTGGTTTGGGTGGATGATCTTTCGGATGTGTTGTTACATTCTATTGACCAGAATTTTATTGAGGATTTTTGCCTCTATGTTCATCATGGAAATTGGTCTGTAATTCTCTTTATCTGCTGTATCTTTTTTAGGTTTAGAATTAATGTGATGCTGGCTTCATAGAAAGAATTTGGGAGGATTCCCTTTCTTGCAATTATTTTGAACAGTTTGAGAAGAATTAGAGTTAGTTCTTCTTTAAATATCTGGTAGAATTCAACAGTGAGTCCATCTGGTCCTGGGCTTTTCTTTGTTGGGAGGGCCTTTATTAATGTTTCAATTTCTTTCTCAGTTATAGGTCTGCTTAGGTTTTCCATGTCTTCCTGGTTCAATTTAGGTAGGTTGTGTGTTTCCAGGAATCTATCCATTTCTGATAGATTTCCCTGTTTATTGGCATAGAACTCTTTGTAGTAATTTCTGATGACTTTATTCTGTGGTGTCTGTTGCTACATTCCCTTTTTCATCTCTGATTTTATTGATTTGGGTCTTCTCTCTCCTTTTTCAGTTAGTTGTGCCAATGGTGTGTCAATTTTGTGTATTTTTTCAAAAAACCAGCTCTTTGTTTTGCTGATCTTTTGTAATTTTTTGATTAAATTCTGTTGATTTCTTCTTTAATTTTAATTATTTCTATTCACCTACTGGTTTTGGGTCTGGTTTGTTGTAGTTTTTCTAGATCTTGAGATGCATCAAAAGCTCATTTATTTGGTGCCTTTCCAATTTCTTGATGTATGCACCTATTGCTATAAACTTTCCTCTTAACACTGCTTTTGCTATTTCCTGTAAGTTTTGATATGTTATATTGTTATCATCATTTGCTTCCAGAAAGTTTTTGATTTCTCTTTTGATTTCTTCTATAACCCACTGTTTATTACGGAGCATGTTTTTTAGTCTCCATGTGTTTTCATATGCTCTAGAGATTCCTAAGTTGCTAATTTCCAGCTTCATTCCACTGTGGTCTGAGAAGATGCATGGTATGATTTTCATTCTTTTGAATTTGCTGAGACTTACTTTATGGCCTAGTATGTTGTCAGTCCTAGCGTAAGTTACATGCACTGTTGAGAAAATATATTTTTAAAGTGTAGGATGAAAAGTTCTGTAGATATCTGTTAGATCCATTTGGTCTATAGTGTCGATTAAATCTGCTGTTTCCTTGTTGATTTTCTGTCTGATTGATCCGGCCATTACTGAAAGTAGAGTACTGGAGGCCCCAATACTGTTGTATCGGAGTCTACTGCTTCTTTTATGTTCCTAATATATCTTTTAAATATCCCGGTGCCTCATGTAGGATCTTTGTCCTTAGTGTGCTGTACATTGAGATTTAATGTTATAACTAGTACTCAAACAGTATTTTTCACTTTATGTTTCTGTGTGGGTGCAAACTGTTGAAATCTTTACTTAATGTATACTAAACTGATATTCTGTATATAAAGAGAAACGAAAATGAATCTTAATGTGAATGGAAGTGGAGATGGAGTGGATAAGGGGAGGGTTGTGGGTGGGAGGGACGTTATGGGGGGAAGCCATTGTAATCCATATTCTGTACTTTGGAAATTTATATTCATTAAATAAAAGTTAAAAAAAATTAAAAAAATATCCCGGTGCCCTATAACTAGGTGCATATACGTTTATAATAGTTACATCTTCCTTTTGAATTGATCCCTTAATCTTTATATAGTGCCCCTCTTTGTCTCTTTTAACAGTTTTCGTGTTTAAGTTTGTTTTGTCTGATATTAAGATGGCCATGCCAGCTCTTTTTGGTTTCTGTTGGCATGGAATATCATTTTCCAACCTTTCACTTTCCATCCACCTTTGATGGAAAGATGTGTTTCTTGTAAGCAGCAAATAGATTGGGTTTTTTGTTTAATCCATTCAGCCAGTCTGTGTCTTTTAACTGGGGAGTTGAGGCCATTTACATTCAATGAGACTATTGATAAGTAGTGACTTTGTCTTGCCATTTTCCCAAAGATATTTCTAATATATGCTTTGAACTTCCTGCGATCTTTTACTGGGAGATTTTATTCCTTTACCTTCTTTCATATTGATGGCCGTGTTTCTGTGTTTCTGTGTGCACCATATCTTTAAGCATCTTTTGTAGTGCTGGACGAGTGATGACAAATTCTTTCAATTTCTGTTTGCTATGAAAGGTCTTTATTTCACCTTCATTTACAAATGAGAGATTTGCAGGACATAATATTCTGGGATGTTAGTTTTTTTCTTTTCCCTCTTAGTATTTGGGCTATATCTTGCCATTTCCTCCTAGCCTGGAGGGTTTCTGATGAGAATTCTGCTGTGAGTCTAATTGGAGATCCTCTGAAAGTAATCAGGCGTTTCTCCCTTGCACATTTTAGAATCTTTTCTTTATGTTTCACTGTGGTGAGTTTGATTACAATGTGTCGTGGTGAGGATCTCTTTTGGTCATGTTTATTGGGGGTTCTATGTACTTCCTGCACTTGGATGTCTCTTTCTTTCTCCAAACCCAGGAAATTTTCTGCTTGTATCTCACTAAAAAGGCCTTCTAATCCTTTCTCTCTCTCCATGCCTTCAGGAACTCCTAGAACCGGAATGTTGGGTTTTTTAATAGTATCCTGTAGATTCCCTACAATATGTTTTAGATTTCTAATTTCCTCTTCTTTCCTTTGGTTTGATTGTATACTTTCCTGTGCTCTGTCTTCTAAGTCCGATGTTCTCTCTTCTGCCTCAATGATTCTGTTCTTAAGGCTCTCTGGTATGTTTTTATTTGTTCTATTGAACTCTTCGTTTCATTTCAATTTCTCTTCAATATCTCAATTTCATGTTCTGTTAAATTTCTCATTTCATTTTGATTCCTCCTTAAGATTTCATTTTCATGAGATTTTCTTTCATGTCCTGCATGGGTTTCAGTAGTTCATGCATTTGTTTTTGGTTACTTCTAAATATTTGTATCATAAATTTTTTGAGTTTCCTTTCTTGCTTTTCTTCTATCTCGTTGTCTTCATAATTGTGTATTTTTTTTTTTTGACAGGCAGAGTGGACAGTGAGAGAGAGAGACAGAGAGAAAGGTCTTCCTTTTGCCGTTGGTTCACCCTCCAATGGCCACTGCAGCCGGTGCGCTGCGACCAGTGCACCGCGTTGATCCGAAGGCAGGGGCCAGGTGCTTCTCCTAGTCTCCCATGGGGTGCAGGGCCCAAGGACTTGGGCCATCCTCCACTGCCTTCCCGGGCCACAGCAGAGAGCTTGCCTGGAAGAGGGGCAACCGGGACAGAATCTGACACCCCAACTGGGACTAGAACTCGCTGTGCCAGCACCGCTAGGTGGAGGATTAGCCTATTGAGCCGTGGTGCCAGCCCATAATTGTGTATTGATGCGTCATGTTCTTTTGGGAAAGTCATGTTGTTTTCTTTGTTCTTGTTTCCTGGGTTGTTGCATTTGTTGTTTGGCATTTGTAAGTGGACTGTCTGCTTTCAGTGACCCTCTAGAGGCTTTGGTGGGTGTGGCCCCAGAGCTCTGTTCAGCTCTTCAAGTTTAAGGGGTTGCCTAAGGTAACCATCCAGGTTTGGCATGGTAAATATTCTCTGTCTCTCTCTCTTTTTTTTATTCAGAAGGGAAGTAATTCCACTCAGCTGAGCTCTTCTCCTCGATGGCAATCAGTGCCTGCGAGCTAGCCCCAGTGGGTACAATATTTGCATGCTCTGTCCCAAGGACCCCACAAAGGATCTGTGCAGTCCTCAGTGTAAGCTCAGATTCCCCTGCAATGTCTCTCAGCGGGTAGCCAGGGCCACCTAAGCGTGCGGCATCTCCCACAGAGACTACTCACGTCTCAGCCACACCGTGCATTCTCTCACACACCCTCAGTTTTTTTTTTTTTTTTTTTTTTTTACAATCCCAGTTCATAAGCTCCACACATTCACTAGGTCTTAGTCTCTTGTTATTACTCCCCACCAGAATCATCTTTGGGCGCAGCCCCAATCTGGCGCAACTATTACGTGTATCTAAAATGGTGCCCGTCTATTGGCTCGTAGGCTTTTGTTAGGTGGTTGCAGAGAGAGAATCGTGTCTGTACCGTCCGTTTTATTATTTCTCTCCTCTAGTTAGGCTGGTGTACTTTCCCCCGTGGGGCTTCAAGCCTCGTTCCCTCTAGGGTCTTCCTGCTGCTTTTCCGCCAGTGTCTCAGGGTACTGTGGTTTCATCTCACCTCTCTTTCCAGTGCTTGTGTGGAAGCTTTTGGCAGCTGGTGTCCCGCGCTGTGGGCGCCCGTGCCCTTCATGTAGATTCACTGTGTCCCTCTAATTCTGGAAGACTTTTCCCTGCTGTTTTTTTTTTTTCCTGAATTCTTCCCTGAGACTACACTATCTTCACTTTTATTAACCTGTCTTCTCCCAGAGCATCAGTAAGCTCCCTCCCTATTCTGCCACCTTGGGTCCTCCACCACTAAAATTCTTAAAGAAATATAATTAACATGCTAAGAGAACAGAGAAAGTGGAATGATATACAATATTCAACTAAAAATTAGGGATGGCAGAAAAAGAATAGAAGACAAAACTAAAATTAAGAATCCATGAAGCAGAAGTAAAAGAGTTACAAAGAATGATGGCAGGTATTTTTCAGCTATATTTGCAATAGTCACCTAAATTGTGAAAAGACGGATAATAGAGTGAATAACAAAATAAGCCTGAACTATATTTGTCAACAGTGAATTCATTTTAAATATAAAGACATAGATAAGTTGAAAGTGAGGGGCTGGAAAAGATATACCAGGCTAAAAAATAGAATAAAATATAAAATAGTGATATTAATTTCAGGTATAACAGATTCAGAATAACAAAATTTTCAAGAATAAGGAAAGGCATTATACTCAGTAATTGATTGATTCATCAGACTGATGATCAGACAGATGATCAGTAAGGTACAACTTATGTTAGTAGAACCATTCATTCAACAATAGAATATTCATTTTTCTCAAGGTTTATAGAATATTCTCCAAGATAGATATGAACCATAAAATACACTTTAATAAATATACAAGAATACAAATCATATATGGTATATAGTAAATACAGTGAAATTAAAATTCAATTTTAAAAAACCATTTTATTTGGGCCAGCGCTATGGCGTAGCAGGTAAAGCTGCCACCTGCAGTGCCAGCAAACCATATGGCACCAGTTTGAGACCTGGCTGCTCCACTTCCAATCCAGCTCTTTGCTATGGCCTGGGATAGCAGTAGAGGATTGCCCAAGTGCTTGAGCCCCTGTACCCGTGTAGGAGACCTGGAAGAAGCTCCTGGCTTGTGGCTTCAGATCGGCGCAGCTCCAGCCATTGCGGCCATTTGGAGAGTGAACCAGCAGATGGAAGACTTCTCTCTCTCTCTCTCTCTGCTTCTCCTTCTCTTTCTATGTAACTCTGACTTTCAATTAAATAAGTCTTAAAATACATTTTATTAAAATACAGTACATATACTAGGAAATACATTTAAGTGTACAGATTGATGATTTTTTTTGTCATCTGATCACACTCATAAACAACACCCAAATTAAGAACAAAGCATTACTAGTATCCTAAGAGTCTTCCATAGTCTCCCTGCTCCAATTCTTTTTTCCAACATGTAATAAAGAGCATATTGCCATTTATGTGGTGTGATTCAGTGGAGAAATACTATATACTATATACCAAATGATCTAACATCTACACCATTTTCATCCTGCCACAAATAAAAGAAAACATGATATTTGCCTTTTTGGATCTAGATTATTTCACTTAGTATTATGAACTCCAGTTGCATCCATTTTGTTGCAAATGTCAGGATTTATTCTTTTTTATGGCTGAGTAGTATTCCATAGTGTATATATACAAGATTTTCTTTATCCAGTCACCAGTTGATGGACATCTAGGTCGATTCTATATCTTATTTGTTTTAGACCTGTAATTTATTTATTTTTTATTTTATTTAAGTTAAACAAGTTTCATGTATTTCATATATACAGACTTAGGAAAATACTCATACTTCCTGTGCTACCCTCCCTCCTGCCCACCCTCCATCCCTTCTGCCTCCTCTCTCTACCATTCCCACTCTTAATTTTTTCAAAGATCTACTTTGAGTTTACTTAGTGATCATAAAGTTAACCCTACACTAAGTAAAAGAGTTCAACAAATAATATAGAGAAAAACATTGTTCCACTGTTCCTCAACAGAAGAGACAAGGGCTATAAACAATCATCAAATCTCAAAATGTCCATTTCACTCCAGTACATTACATTTTAGGTACTTTATTGGTTACTTCAGATCAGGAAAAACATATGGTCTCTGTAATTTTGTGACTGACTTATTTCACTGAGTACAGTGGTTTCTAGTTGCATCCATTTTGATGTAAAAGAAAAGATTTTATTATTATTTTTAAAAGATTTATGTTATTTATTTGAAAGACAGAGTTAGAGAGAGAAGTAGAAACAGAGAGAGAGGTCTTGCATCCACTGGTTCACTCCCCAGATGGCCGCAATGGCCGGAACTGTGCCGATCCAAAGCCAGGAGCCAGGAGCTTCTTCCAGGTCTCCCACATGGGTACAGGGGCCCAAGGGCTTGAGCTATCTTCCACTGCTATCCCAAGCCATAGAAAAGAGCTAGATCAGAAGAGGATCAGCTGGGACTAGAACCAGTGCCCATATGGGATGCCGGCACTTCAGGCAAGGGCTTTAACCCACTATGCCACAGTGCCGGCCCCGATTTCATTATTTTTTTTTATAGCAGCATAGTATTTGATGGTGTACCTTTACCATAGTTTCTTTATTCAGTCAACAGTTGATGGACATTTTGGTTGATTCCATGTTGTAGCTATTGTGAATTGAGCTGTAATGAACATGGGAGTGCAGATAAGTATAGATACCTCTTTCATATGCTGATTTCTTTTGGTTTGGGTAAATTCCCAGGAGTGGAATGGCTGTTTCATGTGGTAGGTCTATATTCTGACTTCTGAGGTATCTCCATAGTGGTTGCACCAGTTTACAATCCCACCAACAGTGGATTAGGGTATCTTTTTCCCCTACATACTCACCAGCATTTGTTGTTTGCTGATTTCTTTATTAGAGCTATTCTATCTGGAGTGAGGTAGAACCTCATTGTGGTTTTGATGTGCATTTTCATGATGTTTAGTGATCCTGAGCATTTTTGCAATTGTCTGGTGGCCATTTGAATTTCCTCTCTTGAAAAATGCCTGTTCAAGTCCTTTGCCCATTTGTCAACTGTATTTGTTTTATTGTTGACTTTCTTGAGTTCTTCATAGATTCTTGATATTAACTCTTTATCAATTACGTAGTTTGAGAATTTTCTCCCATTCTGTTGGTTGCCTCTTCACCTTGCTAAGTGTTTCTTTTGCTTTACTGAGTAGAAGATTCTCAGCTTGAAGTAAGCCTATTTGTCAGTTTTGCTTTTGATTCCTATGTTTCTGGGTTCTTTTCCAAAAAGTCTGCCTAAGTCAATGTCTTGTGGAGTTTCCCTAATGTTCTCTAGTAATTTGATGGTGTCAGGTCATACATTTAGGCCTTTGGTCCATTTTGAGTGTATTTTTGTGTAGGGTGTAAGGTAGGGGTCTAATTTCATACTTCTGCATGTGGAGATAAAGTTTTCCCAGCAGTTTGTTGAATAGACTCTCCTTGATCCAAGGATTGGTTTTAGCTCCTCCGACAAAGTTGGTGGTAGATGTATGGCTTGATTTCTGGAGTTTCTATTCTGTTCCATTAGTCTACATGTCTGTTTTTATGCCAGGCCAGGCTGTTTTGATTATAAATGCTCTGTACTAACTCTTGAAATCTGGTATTGTGATGCCTCTGTTTTTTTGTTATATAAGATTGCTTTAGCTATTTGGGGTCTTTTGTTTCCTTATGAATTTTAGCATCATTTTTTCTAGATCTGAGAACAATGTTGTTAGTATTTTGATGGGGATTTCATTAAATCTGTAAATTGCTTTTAGTAATATGGACATTTTGATGATACTGATTCTTCCAATCCATGAACATGGAAGATTTTTCTATTTTTAATGTCTTCTACTTCTTTCCTTAATGTTTTATAATTTTCATCATAGGGATCTTTGTTTTTATTTATTTATTTTTATTATTTTTTTGACAGGCAGAGTTAGACAGTGAGAGAGACAGAAAGGTCTTCCTTCCGTTGGTTCACCCCCCAAATGGCTGCCATGGCCGGCGCGCTGCACCGATCTGAAGCCAGGAGCCAGGTGCTTCCTCCTAGTCTCCCTTGTGGGTGCAGGGCCCAAGGACCTTGGCCATCCTCCACTGCTTTCCCTGGGCCCCAGCAGAGAGCTGGACTGGAAGAGGAGCAACCAGGACAGAATCTGGCAACCCAACTGAGACTAGAACCTGGGGTACTGGCACCGCAGGTGGAGGATTAGCCTAGTGAGCCGCGGTGCCAGCCCATCATAGAGACCTTTGGCATCTTTGGTTAAATTTATTCCAAATTATTTCCCTATAACACTGCTTTTTCTATATCCTGTAAGGTTTTTTTTTTTAAATTAATTTATGTGACAGGTAGAGTTATAGACAGTGAGAGAGAGAGACAGAGAGAAAAGTCTTCTTTCCGTTGGCTCACTCCCCAAATGGCTGCCACGGCTGGCGCTGTGCCAATCCAAAGCCAGGAGCCAGGTGCTTCCTCCTGGTCTCCCATGCGGGTGCAGGGCCCAAGGACCTCCACTGCCCTCCTGGGCCACAGCAAAGAGCTGGACTGGAAAAGGAACAACTGGGACTAGAACCCAGCGCTCATATGGGATGCCGGCACTGCAGGCAGAGGATTAACCAAGTGAGCCAGGGCATCGGCCCCTATCCCTTAAGTTTTGATATGTTGTATTGTCATCATGTGTTTTCAGGAATTTTTTGATTTCTATTTTGATTTCTTCTATGACCTACTGTTCATTCAGGAGGATATTGTTCAGTCTCCTTGTGTTTGCATATGATCTAGAGATTCTTGAGTTGTGGGGTGGTTGGGGTGAGATAAATGTGTCCCCTTTACTTCCATTGAGTCCGTGGGTAATTGCTAACTCCTAGGGCTCCAGGCCAGACTCATGCTACACTCTTCCTTTGGCTATATCACCAGGGGCTTTTGCAGTCTAGTCTTTCTCTATCTCCAATCTGCTGCCCTCTCTGGCTCTCGGCTGCTGCAGTCATGTGTTGTGTCCACGTTTCTACTGCATGCCTGTACCTTCCACACAGGTTCACTATGTTCCTCTTTCTTTTGTAAAATTTCCAGTGTGGTTTTCTCTAATTCTCCCCTGAGAGTGCACTTCCTACACAGTTTTTAAAAACTATTTATCCTTAGCTTATCGAAGTACTTCATTCTCTATTCTGCCGTTTTGGAATAGTCAATTCCATATCCTAGGTATTGTGAATTGAGCTACTTCAAACATGGAAAAATACAAATTACCTCCTGGTATAGAGCTGGAAAATCTTAAAATATCTAGAGATTATACAGCACATGTTTAAATAATAATTGGGACAAAGAAGACTTAAGAGAATTAAAAAAAATTTTGAACTAAATGAAAGTGAAAATACAACTTTAAAATTTGTGAGATGCAGAAAAAGCAGTGCCCAAAGTTATGTTTACAGCAATGAATGAGTATATGGGAATATCAAATTAATAACCTAAGCTTCTTCCATAGGAATCTATAGAAAGAACAATAATTTAAACCTAAAGTGAGAATAAAATAAGTAATAAAAGTTGAGGCACAAATTAATGAATTAGAAAATAATAGAGGAAAATCATTGAAAGTAAAAGATGATTTTTGAAAAGATCAATTAAATTGATATCTAGCCAAGCTAACCAAGGAAAAAATACTATCATGATATCAGAAATGAGAAAGGAGTAGTCACTACTGATCCCATGGACCTTGAAAGGCTAATCAAATATCATTATGATTAACTCTATTCCTCAAAAATTGATAATTTAGATGAAATGGACCAATTTCTTGAAAAACAAATCTGCCAATTTAGATGATCTAAGTTTATATGTATTAGTGTAATTTAATAAATAATTAATAATCTTCCAGAAAAGAAAGAATTAAGCTCAGATGGTTTCATTGGTTAATTCTGTCAAACATTTAAGGAATAATGATACCAGTTTTTAAAATCTGTTCTAGAAAATGGAAGCAGAAGGAATATGTCCTAGTGCATTTTATGCCAGCTTCACCATAATTCTGAAACCAGATGAAGGCATTATTTGTAAGGAAAATTAGTCACCAAATATCTCCAGTGAACATCAGTGTCAATATCCACAATAAAATGTTAGTAAAAGTAATTCTACAAAATATAAAAAGTATTATAAGCTGCAACTAATTGAGTTTATTTCTGGTTATGCAAGGCTGATTCAATACTTGACAGTCAATTAATGTATTACAAAACATCGACATGCTATAGAAGAAAAATCATCACCCCATGTATGCCTAAGAAGTATTTGGAAAAGTCTAACACTTTTTCATGATAAAAAAAATACTGTCAGCAAACTGGTAATAAGGAAATTTCCACATTTGGGTAAAGAACATTTACAAAAACCAAAGGTAATGTCATACTTAATGCTGAGTAACTGGAAGCTTTCTTCTTAAGATTGGGAACAAACAAAGGATGTCTCTTACCACTCCTTTTCACCATTGTACTAGAAGTCATAGTGCAGTTGGGGAGGAAGATATAAATATTTCTTTGCAAATGACATATTGTAAAAAAAACCCAGAGAATCAACAAAAAATTGTAGTAACATTTCATGATACAGTGTTAACATATAAAAGTCAATTTGCTTTTCTATATAACAACGACCAAGTTAAATTTGAAATTCAAAACACAGTATTATTTGTATTACTACAACAGCAAGAAAAAAAGGAAGGAAGAAAAGAAAGGGAGGTAGACTTAGGTATAAGTCTCAGAAAATGTGTTCAAGATCTAAATGGGGAAACTATAAAACTCCGATGAAGAAAATCCAAGAGTTGCCTAAGTGCAGAGACAACCTGCAAGCAGAGGTTGAAAGCCGCATGGTCAAGATGTCAAATCTTCCAATCATAATGCATATCAAAATTTCAGCAAATTATTTTGTATATATTGACAAACTGATTCTAAAATGTAAGTGAAGGGCAAAAGACCCATATTGTCCACGTAATCCTGAAGAAGAGCGAAGTGGAGGACACCCCCTGAGTTAACAGCACCCGATACGACTGCTCGGATTAACACAGCATGGCAGTGGCGAAAGAGTGCGCATAGACTACAGGACAGAACAGAGGACCCAGGAACAGACTCACACAGTGTAGTCAGGTGATCTTTGACAAGGATCAGAGTCAGCTCAATGGAGGAAGGACTCTTTTCCACAAATGGTACTGAAAGAATTGGTCATTCATAGGCACAGGCATTAATGTAGTAGAATCTTCACACCTTTATTGAAAAGTAACTCAAAATGAATCATAGATCTATTACAAAACATAGTATAAAACTTTTAGAAGGAAATGTAGAAAACCTAGATGGCTTTGGATTTAGAGATGGGTATTTTAAGGTGCAAATATGAAAACATTAACCATGGAAGAAAGTATTGATAACTTGATCTGTATTAAAATTAAAAGCTTCTGCTTTGCAAAAGAAACTGTTATGAGAATTAAAAGACAAGTCACAAACTGGGAGAAGACAGAAATATTTGTAAAATGTATGTGATAAAATGTAAACATTCATACAAGATATTTAAAAAAATTGTTTGCAAAGTATTTTAATTACTCTCAAAGCTCAACAACAAGAGAAAAAACAACTCAATTAAAATTTGATGAAATATCTAAACAGACAATACACAGATGGAAAATAAGCATATGAAAAAATGCTGAACATCTTTTCTTATTATAGAATTTCAAATTAAAACAAAAATGACATGTGATAACATACCCAGCTCTACTACTAAAGTAAAAAAATACTGAGAATCACAAATGCTGATAAAGATGTGGAGCATTCTCATTCATCGCTTTGAGAATACATAAAGGTACAGCAATTTCTTTGGAAGACAGTCTGATGGCATCTGAAATAGTTAGCTGTAGTCATGCCTAATGATCCAAAGATCAAACTCCTTGCCATTATCTTTATCTCAATTTTTTTAAAGATTTGATTTTATTTATTTAAAAGATATGGTTACAGAGAGAGAGAGAGAGAGACAGACAGAGAGAGATGTCTTCCATCTGCTGGTTCACTCCCCAAATGGCCAATAGCCGGTCTGGAGGCAGGATCCAGGAGCTTCTTCTGGGTCTCCCACAGGGGTGCAGGGGCCCAAGGACTTGGGCCATCTTCCACTGCTATCCCAGGCCATAGCAGAGAGCTGGATCGGATGAGGAGCAGTCGGGACTAGAACCAGTGCCCATATGGGATGCCGTCGCTTCAGGCCAGGGCTTTAACCCACTGTACCACAGCACTGGCCCCAATCTCAATTTATTTGAAAATCTACACACACACACACTTGCATATGAATGCTAGTAACAACTTAGTACACTCATGCAATGGTATATCATTAACTGATAAAAGAAAATGAGCTATCAAGCCATGAAAAGACGTGGAGGAGCCTGAAATTCCTACTAGTTAGTGAAAGAACACACTCTGAAAAGGCCACATACCAGGGCATTCTGGGAAATGCACAGCTATATAGAATACACCTGGCAGTACTGAGTTGCCAAGAGTTTGGGGGTTCTAGAGCAAGAAGAGGTCAAACACAGAGGCTTTTCAGGGTGAAACTGTTCTGTGTGATGCTTTCATGTGGACACGTGTGAAAGCCATGGAGCTTTATATGTGGAGTGAAACTTACTGTGTACAATTAAAAATTATTTAAAAGACTGTAGATGAATGAATTAGCTCAGCGCTAATTCATCTCAAGGCCTGAGAACCAGGGAGCTCATGGTGCAGCTTTTGGTCTGAGGCTGAAGATTTGAGAAACGTGCATGTGCTAGTCTGAAAACCTGAGAACCTAGAGGGAGCTCTGATGCCCCCAGGCAGGACACAGTGGTTGTCCCAGCTCCTGGACCTGGGGTGTGTGTGTGTGTGTGTGTCTGTGTGTGTCTGTGTGTCTGTGTAAGAAAGGGCGGGGGAGGGAGGCGGGGAGAGAGAGAGTTAGTTCGTGTTTCCTCTGCCTTGTTCTATCTGGGACCTCAATGAGTTGGATAGTGTCCACCAGGCTGGAGGAGAGTGGATATTCCTTAGTCCTCTGATTCAAATATCAATCTCTTACAAAAAATGACTTCATAGATACACAGAGAAATACTGCTTTCCCAGCAATTTCGGGTATTCCTTCATCTAGTCAGGATGATGCCAAAAATTAACCATCACTGGACACTGCTTACAAAGAGTTGGAGGCCGGCGCCTCGGCTCACTAGGCTAATCCTCCGCCTTGCAGCGCCGGCGCACCAGGTTCTAGCCCCGGTTGGGGCACCGGATTCTGTCCCGGTTGCCCCTCTTCCAGGCCAGCTCTCTGCTGTGGCCAGGGAGTGCAGTGGAGGATGGCCCAAGTCCTTGGGCCCTGCACACCATGGGAGACCAGGATAAGTACCTGGCTCCTGCCATCGGATCAGCACGGTGCACCAGCTGCAGCACGCCGGCCGTGGCGGCCATTGGAGGGCAAAGGAAGACCTTTCTCTCTGTCTCTCTCTCTCACTGTCCACTCTGCCTGTCAAAAAAAAAAAAAAAAAAGAGTTGGAAATTCATATTAACTCTGGGCTCTAGTTATTAATGATACATCAAATATTGTCTCAGTAACTGTAAAAATATATTACACCAAAGTAAAATAGTAACAATAGGGAAAACTGTTATGTTTGAGGAGGCAGGGAAATCTGTGCCATATTTCCTCAATTTCTACAACTCTGAACATGACTAAAAATAAAGTCTACTCATTTTAAGAACCTATGCATTGATACACATGAGATGGAGCCTTGACAGGATAGTCTTTGGGCTAGGGGTGTTCTGTGTCTGTCCCTGGCTCATCCTCAGTTGTATCAGAGACATCCCTCTACACAGCAAGGCTCGTGGAGGGTACCACAAGTCTTTAAAACACCATCATGGTGTTCCCGGGAAAACAGTCAGGAGAGAAGAGACGATCTCCTTCTCGGAGATCAGCATCTTCCCCAGACCCAGGCGGATGCATATTTCCTCCCAAGATTAGGAAGAAGACCAGGGAGCGAACCTGCCAAGGGAATAAACTTTGCCCCACAGAACTGAACAGGGCAGTGCAGGAAAGATAGACGGGAGTGCCAGGCTGACTAGAGTGGCTGGCAGGGGCGGGGCTTCTGTGATCACAGACGAAAGGATGTAAGATATCCAGGTTTGTCTCACTGAGCCACACACACACACACACACACACACACACACACACTTCTCTAGGGACTTGTTGTCTTGGCAGAATTATTAATAGGCACCATATTTCACTAGCAAAATAATTCCCACGCGGAGAGCACAGTCTATGATCACTCTAACTATGGCACTGTTAGCAAATTCAAGACACTGTGTTTCCTCTGTGACAGAAATGGACAAGATTGAGCCCAAAGGAGCTTTATTCATCCCTCCCTGGGAAACACAATATCCCTAAGTTCTTCTAAATACTTTTTATTTTTAAAATTTTTACATACAAAAATTGTACATGTTTATGGAGGACCATGTGATTTTTTTTTACATGTATAAAATGCATAATGTCCAATTAGGGCAAATGTATTTACCCTTTCAAGCATTTAATATTTCTTTCTATCTTCCCATTTTTTTTTAAAAAAGAGACATATACAGTACGTTGGCATTATCTATGGTTAACATACTGTGCATAAGAACCCCAGACTTCTTACTCCTGTTTACCTGTCTAGCTGTAATCTAGTTCCAGCAATCAAACTTAGCCATGCCTTTCTTATTTATTTATTTTTATTTGAGAGTTATAGACAGAGAGAGAGAAAGAGAGAAAGGTCTTCCTTCCATTGGTTCACTCCCCAAATGGCTGCTATGGTCAGCACTGTGCCAATCCAAAGCCAGGAGCCAGGAGCCTCTTCCTGGTCTCCCATGGGGTGCAGGGCCCAAGCACCTGGGCCATCTTCCACTGCCCTCCCGGGCCATAGCAGAGAGCTGGACTGGAAGAGGAGCAGCCAGGACTAGAACGGGCACCCACATGGGATGCCGGCGCCGCAGGTGGAAGATTAACCAAGTGAGCCACTGCGCTGGCCCCTTGGCCATGCTTTTCTCCCCACTTCTTTCTCCAGCCTCTGGTAGCTGTCATTCTGTTTTTAGCTTCTATGAGGTCACTGTTTTTCAGACTTCACATATGCCTATATTTTCAGTTTTTATCCATGTTATTCTCTAATTAACTACTTCTGCCTGGTATATAGCATAGTTTTCTATTGTGTGGAACCACTTATACCTGTTATAAGATGCTGTCTTAGTCTATGCTGGGTTCTGCTACTCTAATAAATATTATAAGAGGTTAACACAGATGGTCCAGACTTCTTGTTCTTTCTGGTCTAAAGCAGATAGACAATGGTTTTCCTCAAACATTTGTTTGGAGACCCAGGGACCCTCCATTTTGTAGCTCTGCCATTTTAATGTATGGTCCTTGCAGTGTCCACTGAAGGGAAAAGAGTTCTTAGCTCTTTCAGTCCAGAAGCAATAAAAGTGATTTCCACTCCTAATGGATTGGCCAGAACCTATAGAGTGAGATTGGGGAATATGTGGGAAGATCATATAGACTACCAGGTGGACATTAATGTTCTCTAGCTAAGGGACTGGTTTCACCTCCCTGTAACACAAAAGCTTGGGGTCTTACATATTCTTCATGTACCAGGGAATGGATTCCATCATCACTACCTGGAAATTTTATTTCATTCAGCACCATCACATTCCTCTCCAGAAGGTTCACAGCGTTTCTTTCTCCACTAGCAACTCAAGAGAATTTCTGTCACCCTGCTCTTCACCAACATTTGTTGTTTCTGACTTCCTAGTTCATGCTACCTAATAGGGAGTGCTATCTCTGTTGACTATGTTCTGCATTTCATATAACAAAATTCATTCATTGCTTTTTCTGACAGCTTTTGGAATTTTACCCCTGAAGCAGAGATTATTTATAAATGTCACTCATTAGAGACTACAATATGATGTTACTGAGAAACTACCATTCCGTAACCAAGACAAGATTTCATTGCCTGAAACTATGTGACTGTTAACAACTGGGGTAACATGATAGAGTTTTTTGGGGCTGGTGCTGTGGCTCACTTGGTTAATCCTCTGCCTGTGGCGCCGGCATCCCATATGGGCGCAGGGTACTAGTCCTGGTTGGGGTGCCGGATTCTGTCCCGGTTGCTCCTTTTCCAGTCCAACTCTTTGTTGTGGCCCTGGAGTGCAGTGGAAGATGGCCCAAGTGCTTGGGTCCCTACACCCACATGGGAGACCAGGAGAAGCACCTGGCTCCTGGCTTCGGATCAGTGCAGCGCTGGCTGTAGCGACCATTTGGGGAGTGAACCAATGGAAGGAAGTCCTTTCTCTCTCTCTCTCACTCTCTATAACTCTACCTGTCAAATAAATAAAAAAGAGAGATATAGTTTTTCTAGAATATTTCAGTGTAATTACACAGTGCTTTTCCTCTTTTGTACTAAATAATCTTTCTGATCACTAGTTTGTTTTTTTCCAAAAGATTCATTTATTTATTTGAACGGGAGAGTTAGAGAGAGAGAAGGAGGGACACAGAGAGAGAGAGAGAGAGAGAGAGAGAGAAAAAGAGAGATCTTCCATCTGATGGTTCACTCACCAAATGGCCACAACAGCCAGAACCAGCCCAGGCTGAAACCAGGATCCAGGAGATTCATCCAGGTCTCCTGCATGAGTGGCAGGGGCCCGGACACTTGGGGCCATCTTCCGCTGTGTTTGCCAGACCATTAGCAGGGAGCCAGACCAGAAGTAGAACAGCTGGGACACTGACTGATGCCTGTGTGGATGCTGGCACTGCAGGCCACCTCAACACTGGCCACTCAGTAGTTTCTAGTCAATATTTTGCCATCTAAAAGCAGTCTAGACTGCAGGTTAGGAGCCATCTGTGCCTTAACCAGTCTGCTTCGTCGATTCTCTTCCCACAGTCTTAAGCTGTTCCTGCAGTTGGCACTACTACCTTCTAATTCCATGTCTTTGATGTCCCTCCCACCACTGGTTGCTCTTACTTCTTTCCCATTGGTAATCAGACGTGGGATAACCCATGCAAAGGAACACTGCTGTAAGTGACTAGTTAGAAGACACTTGCGTGCTACATCTTTTTTTTTTTTATTTTTTTTTATTTTTTTTGACAGGCAGAGTGGACAGTGAGAGAGAGAGACAGAGAGAAAGGTCTTCCTTTGCCCTCCAATGGCCGCCGCAGCCGGTGCGCTGCGGCCAGCACACCGCGCCGATCCAATGGCAGGAGCCAGGTGCTTCTCCTGGTATCCCATGGGGTGCAGGGCCCAAGCACCTGGGCCATCCTCCACTGCACTCCCAGGCCACAGCAGAGAGCTGGCCTGGAAGAGGGGCAACCGGGACAGAATCTGGCGCCCCGACTGGGACTAGAACCCGGTGTGCTGGCGCCGCAAGGCGGAGGATTAGCCTAGTGAGCCGCGGCGCCAACGCGTGCTACATCTTGCAGGTGTGTTCAGGTGCCCGAGTTACCACATGTCCCTGAAAACTGTTGCATTTTTCTCAGCCAATGCTTTCTTCTTCTTGGGACTCACTTCTCTCTTATTCCATATTGCATAGCCCCAGACTGCATATAGTGTCATATAGCAGTATCGGGTCACAGACAACCTAACACAAGAGCCCTCAGTATTATTAATCTCTTTCTTAAATGAGGGTGCATCTACTGTGACCATTTGGACCTGTCCATGAAGAGTTATCCTCACCCATTTCCATCTCAGGAAACTTTCAGCAAAGCTCCAATGCAGCTGCCCAGTGGTGGACAGTGTCTAGTGAGTGCTGATTATGTGACAGCCATTATTCAAGTGCTTTATGTGCATTGTCCCCGCAGTCTGTGAGGTATTAGTGTTATTTCCACTTTGTGTAGGAGGTCCTTGTGACTCAGCAGCACCACTTACCCAAGACCACAGTTATTAAGTGAAGGGTGAAGAGTTCTGATTACATATTCATGCTCTTGGACTTTTTTTTTGGCCTTTATATTGAGCACTTTGCTAGAATTCAAAATCCAAGTGGGAAGTTCAGACATATTCTTCTGACTTAAGCATCTTATCTTTTATTTACAGGCACACAAAATTAGAGCCTGTGGTACAAATTAGTTCAGACAAATTTGGTGAACTGATGTTATGAACATAAACAAAATTCTCATTGAAAAGCTCCCTCATTACTCGTCATTGTGGTTGGCAGTTTGCCTTTTGTAGCACTTAACAAGTGTTCTTATGTTGGTGTTTTGGGTTTAGATGGAACATGGACTGAAGATACAATAATGTTGTTGCCTACTGGGAAACACATTCTCAGAAATTCTTTTGATAGTTCTATTGTTAAGGACAGGCATGTTACCTTGAACAAGGTTCTGTATCTCAGTATTTCCATCACTGAACAGAACATTGAGGGCCACATAGAGCCTAGTTCACATGGGGCCCAGAATTCACTGCAGGTCTTCCACATGGGTGGCAAGGACCCAAGTCCTTGTAAAAAATGAGCATATAGCCAGTCAAAAAAGCAGGGAAATTCAAAATATGTTATACTGTAGTTGTTGCTCATAAATTTGTTTCTGACTTCAGTTAGAATATAAACACTCATAGCTATTAGATATTACTTGAAGCTACTTAAAAGAAATTAAGTCCACATTATTGAAAAGGGAACTTTCACATGTTTTCCTCATTGTGTTCCATTAGGACAGAATTTTAATTTTTAGAAAATTAATTCTGTGAGGCTTGATGTTCAAGATAGAACAGTGGGAAGAATTGAACCACTTAATTTTTTTCCAGAGGCTATTAGCAAGCCCACACACCCTTCCTGTGATCTGCTTCAGAGTTACCTCCTTGTGTTCCCTTGTGGGAGAGGAACTGGAAGAGTGCACTGCCACTGAAGTCACATAAAGCTGAAACTTCAGCTGCTAAGACTTGACTGTGCAGAGGCAACTGTTAAATAAAAGAAAGCAAAAAGTTGAATTTTGAGGGAACACCAAAGATAGCATTTCTCTTTTGTAAAAGAAAATATTTACTTTCATTTTATTTGAAAGGCAGAGAGACAGAGAAAAGGTAGGGAGAGACAAAGAGAGAGAGCGATCTTCCACTCACTGGTTCACTCCCTAAATGGCTGCAACAGCCAGAGCTGAGCCAGGCTGAAGCAAGGAGCCAGGAATTCCATCTGAGTCTCTCCTGTGGGTGACCGTGGCTCGTGTACTTGGCCATCTTTCCTTGGCACAGTGGCAGTAAGCTACCTTGGAAGTGGAGCTACTGGGACTCAACTGTGGGATAACCAGCTGAGTCAAAACTCTGGTTTCTTCTTCTTTCTTTTTAAAACCTGTCCCATAAGGCCTGGCTCTGGTATGCGGAGCATACAGCATCCCATGCAGTCACCTTGACCTCTGGCTGAATTAAATTCCGTCTTTAAATTCTAGATTTAGATAACAATTATTGTATTAGCTGCTAGTCATCTATTGCTTCCTCTGTGAGTACTAAGTACTAAACACAAAGCACTAAGTACTTCATATGCACTGTTTTCTTTGATACTTCGAGCAACCTAGGATCCAATATCTATTATTACCTCCATGGTAGAAATGGGGAGATCTGAGTTTAGGTGGTGAAAATAAATCATCCAAAGTCACTGAGTGTGCCAATTAGCTTTTGTTCTATAACCAAATACTGCAAAATTTGGCGATTAAAGCAGCAATCAGTTGCTTATCCCAGAAACATGTGGCTAAGGATTTGGGCTGGGCTTAGCTGTGCAGTTTTACTGTCCTGCTGGGCTAGCTCAGGTGTTGGAGGTCATCTGCCAGGTTGCACAGTGTCTGCCCCTTCAGCAGGTTAGCTTGGACTTGTTCCTCTGGTGGTCTGTAGGTCCCAAGAATCCCTGGAAAGGGCCACCAGATGTTCAAGTGGTTCAAGTACTTGCCACGCCTCTGCTGGTGTTGTAGGGCAAATGGCATCCAAAGGCTAGACAGTTAGACAGGAGGGGTAAAGAAACAAAGCCTGCCTCTTGATGGGAGCGATGCAAAGTCACATTGAAAGAGAAGGCAGGGGAGCCAGTCTGCTTTTGGAGACCCACCACAGTCAGTCGGTCACAGAGTCAGGCTTTGTACATGGATTCCAAAGCCCACCCTTGCTGGCCTGATCTTATAGTGCCTCTCAAAAGTAGACCACTACATGTCTTTGGAGAATGCCACCCCACTTTTTAGAGGGACCTCCCTTCCCTTTATTTTGCTAGCTCTTTCACTTTTCTAACTCCCCACAAGTATTAGCTGGCTGCGCAAATTCATCCAGTTGGGCTCTTGTCAAGCTAAAACGAGGCAATCATCCACCATGATGTAGTGTTTATGCTGTAAATTAGGGCAGGGATTTTCTCCAGTTATCATGCACAGCCCTGATACTTGGCCCAGTCTCTGGCACAGGATTTATGAACAAAAATTGCTTATTGGAGAAAGTCATGACAGTTTACCTACTTGAAATAATTTGGCTTTTCAGTCTTGTACCTAACAAATCTATTGATAGTTGGCAATGCATACTGCTATCACCTCCAGTAAAACAAACATGTTGAACAAAGCAGCAGTAAGCATTTTATTTCTGATGTCCAAATTCCTTTAAAAATTCTCCATGTCCTTGTTATTTTTGGTATTGCATATAAGCAACATTAATTTCAAGAGAAAAGAAGATGGGATGCACAGAAGAAATAAGACTTTAGAACTGAATTATTATCTAGTTTATTAACACCAGGGATGGGATGTGGCTGGATAAACTGTCTTGTACACTTTTCAGGAATGCATAGGCAACAAGTGAGCACGCAATAATAGCATTGAACCAGCTTAGCATTCCTTTAGGAGTTCCGCAATTCCCAGAAGATTCAGGAACAGAGGAGACATCAGTGGGAAATACTTAGATTGGTGACACAGCTCTCTTTAACGTGCCCAATAGCCCCCAAAAGCTGACAGAATGCAAATTCCTCCTATGGATTGTTCTTCAAGTTGCATATGTTGGAATCTTCATCCTCCAGTTCCTGTGTTGATGACATTTGGAGGGGGGCCTTTGAGAGGTGTTAGGATCAGAGGAGGAGGTCCTGAGACTCGGTCCCCTAGGATGACATTAGTGACTCTGTAAGAGCAGGAGGAGGCAGCTGAGCCCGCACACTTCCTTTGTCTCATGGTGTGATGTCCTCACTATGTTTAGTTGCAGCAGGACATCCCTCACCAGATGCTGAGCAGACGCCAAGCCATGCTCTTGGAATTCCCAGCCTTCAGAGCTGTGAACCAAATAAACTTTTATTCTTTATAAATGACCCTGTCTCAGATATTTTGTTACAGCCACAGAAGACAGACTAGCCAGCCCTACAGATTAAGTAACCCAGTGTTTATCCTGGGCTGTTATACACAAAGCACTTGGGTGCTGCACCTGCCAACTGCGGGACCTTGGTGAACGACTTAATCTGCGAGCTTCAGTTGCCTCGTGTGTCTCCTGTGCTCACACTGCTGTGACTGTTGGCTGGATCTACACATGTAAAGCACTCAGGCCCTTGCCTGACCTGTGGGAGGTACTCAGTAAATTGCCCTACTCTTAATGTCATTATTATAATGTATCAAATGTATAATGCATAATATAGGACATTGTCAGTGTCCTACAGGGTACCAGTGTTCCCCCCATGCAATCCTCAATCCTTAGTTTAACTTTCTGTGCTTTATTAGTTTTTAGTTAAAGCCATTTTTATTTAAAAACATTAAAAATACATAGAACTAAAAATTAACAACCCCAATTTATACTACCATCAGCAAATCTAATTAGTTTCATTGTTTTATGTTCTGAAACATCCCCTCCCCTCTCCTCTCCACCCATCCCATCTCTTCTCCCTTCCCCTCCCCTCTCTTCTCCTCTCCCCTCCCCATTCCTCTTCCCTCCCCTCCCCTCTCCCCTCCCCACTCCCACCCCTCTCCCATCTCTTCTCCTCTACCTACTCCTCATTCCTCTCCCCTCCCTTCCCCACTCTCCCATCTTCTCTCCCCTGCCTTTCCCTCTCCCCTCCCCTCCCCCCATCTTCTCTCCCCTCCCTTTCCCTCTCCCCTCCCCTCCCCACTCCCCCATCTTCTCTCCCCTCCCTTTCCCTCTCCCCTCCCCTCCCCACTCCCCCATCTTCTCTCCCCTCCCTTTCCCTCTCCCCTCCCCACTCCCCCATCTTCTCTCCCCTCCCTTTCTCTCTCCCCTCACCTCCCCACTCCCCCATCTTCTCTCCCCTTCCTTTCCCTCTCCCCTCCCCTCCCCACTCCCCCATCTTCTCTCCCCTCCCTTTCTCTCTCCCCTCACCTCCCCACTCCCCTATCTTCTCTCCCCTCCCCTCCAAAAGATAACTTGGCATGGCAACCATATGACAAATCTACTCACTGATCTCTTCTCTTTTTTGGTCAAACCAAGAACTTTGATGAGATACTTCTTACCATTATTCCTGCATCCTTCCTGGCCTGTGATTCTATTCCTGTTTCCTGATATACTCACCCACCCACAACCACCTACCATGTTAATTATTTAGTTGGCAGTGTTAAAAATTCCATAAGTATCATTACAAAGAAACTCCCATGTGAGTGTTCTCTGTGCCTGTTTTTTTATTAATATAACCACATTAAAATGCTATTGAAGTTATTTAGAGTTTTTTCTGTGTGGGTGCCCAAATTATGTTATTCACTCACTGAACATATAAATTAAATATTAGCATTGCTAGAATTATAGAGGCAGTGAGTAATGCCTAGAGGAAAATATGTAAAATAGCATAAACTCAAAAATTAGATCTAACTTCTGAAACCAAAATACTGACAAGTATTTGGCCTTGTAATTCCTACTTTATGTTCCATGGAAACTGGCAGTGTTAGAATTTATCTTTTGTTTGTAAGAACCATGGAATCAAGCAGGACTACACCATTAAATTCATAAGGCTTTTAAAGCTCATTGATTTGAAAAAAGTACATGTGGTATAATTGTGTTATGGCAATGGAACCTATTATATTAAACTGACACATTGTTAGGTAAGCATTCTTGTAGTATCGCTAATAAACAATTATTTTGTGCTGAAACATGTTAGTTTCTTTATATTCTCTATTTCTAGGCCGCAAATTCTGTAATTCAGGTACTAAAAATTTCTTTTAAAAACTTAGGAAATTGAGATTTAGTGAGTAACTAAACATTGCTCTTTGAATTGATACCAAAGAGTAAGTCAGAGGGTGGGCACTTGGCCTAGTATTTAAGATACTGCGTGGGATGCCAAATCCCCTATTTGAGTTCCTGGGTCCTGGCCCTGCTCCTGATTCAGCTTTCTGTTAATGTGCACTTTGGGAACAATGGTGGTGGCTCAAGTAGTTGGGTCCCTTCCACCCACCTGGGGTACAGGATTGTATTCTGGCTTTGGTCCCAAGCCTGGGGCTGTTGCAGGCATTTGGGAAGCAAACCAGCTGATGGGAACTCTCTCCCTCTCTCCCTCTCCTCCTTTCCGTGTCTCCTTGCTTCTCAAATAAAAATACATTAAAAATTAAATAACAGAGTAAGCTAAATTTCCTAAGTAGTATACAGAAAAGCATCATTTGCCTAATTAACTGACCACAGGTGTATTTTTAACTTTCTTTCCCCTTCCTTCCTTCTGTTTCTTTGTTCCTTTCTTGATCTCTCTTTCATTCTTCCTTTCATACAAACAATATATTTAACATAAATGGCAACTACAAATGGAAATATTAATGATAAAACAAAGTACATCTGCTCAAAAAGCAGAGCGCTGTCAACACCTTCGCTGTCTCTCTCAACCCCACAGCCGTGGCCTCATGGGCACTCTCCTAGGGGCAGCCAGTGGAGAAGAAACATGGGGAAGCCTGCAGCGCATACCAGCTCCAGTCTGGTAAGTAGCTGCGTCCACCAAGTTTCCTGGGAAGACAGTAGTGAAGGAGAATCCTTCCAGGAGGAAGAACTTTGAAAGGTAATCTGCTTCTCTTCTTCTACAAAGTGAGGGGGAGTTTCTGGAAAGCAGCTAATGGATGGGCATTAGATTTGAAAAAAAAAAAAAAACAACAACTAGGAAACACTGTGATGGGATCTCTCTTGAAGCATATGGATGAAGCTTTGGGATGTACACAAAGTGTGAGATATTGGATTCCTGGTTGTATTAGTCAAGGTCCTATAGATACAGGGTTTGTGTAAACAGACATGCAGTGGGGTTGTTGGGGGAATTGGTTCATGCAACTTTGGCAGCTGAGAAGTCTCGTGACAGGCTGGTGGCAGGCTGGTGACCCTGGGATGCCTGTAGCTGACTCAGTCCCAGTCCAATGACCAGGAAGCTGAGGGTGGAACTCTTGGTTTGAGGTTGAAAACGTGAGTGCTAGGAAACTGGGCTGGTGGAGTTGAGTCTTGGAGACCAGAGGTCAGCAGCTGACATCCTGGGCAGGAGTGAAGACTGCCCCAGCTCTCAGAGTGAGATGCTAATTTGCCTTCTGTATTGATTCCCTCCAGACCCACAGCCAATCCAGCTTTGGTCTTATCTCCTAGTACACTCAACCTCACATGCTAACCTTGTTTGGAAACATTCTTGCAAACACACCCAAAATAATGCTTTTCCAGGTCTCTAGGTATATCCTAATCCAGTCAAGCTTATAGCTAAAGTTAACCATCACACTGGCCACTTCATCCCAAGGTCAGGTGCCAAGATGACCAATTCTCTGGATATTGGTGACTCTCCTTTACCCATGTGCCCTGTGCAGACTCAAGGGCTCATGGACAAAGTGGGCATTGCAGCAGGGATAGAATCTGCCTGTAGGCTTAAAAATATACAGATTTTGTTTTCAATTACTGCTTAGTGAACAAGAGTTAGGGCCAATTCTGAGCTATCTGGTGGGTGCAAATTGGCTTTCTAGTGGCAGGTAGATAACACTAAAGCCTTTCAGTCTTGTTGGGGACAGTTTTTGGTGCTCAAAGGAGTAGGTAAAAATTCTAGATGTCATTTACTTTCTTTGCCCAAAATGCTTCTCTCAGCACCACCACGTGTGAACTTACAGAATGTTTTATAAAGTAACATGGTATCTCCAATCATTGGTCCTGAGCAAAGAACACATTTTATGGAAAAACAGGTGAGGCAATGAGTCTATGCTCATGAAATACACTGGTGTCACCAGGTGCCCCGTCTTCTAGGATCTTGGTTAAAGAAGCAGCAAATAAACAAGTAATGAGTTTGGGCAATGTCCTGTGCATGCCACAGCTTCCCATATATGGGAAGGGTCAGCCTTTTTCCTTCAAAAAGAACAGAAAAATCCTTCCTGTAGGAGAGAGAGCAGACCTAGCTGTCTAGGCAGCCCTTTTGCCAATCAAGAATGCTGAAGCTTCGAGATGCCCCTAGGGAATGCATGGTGATCACTGGTAGGGGCAGGGCGGGGGCAGGCTGGGAGAAGGGAGCCTTCAAGAATTGGAAGAAGTAGGGGCAGCAGCCTGGCTGGGGCGAAGCCCACCATTCCCATCCAGGAGCTTTGCACCTGTGGTGGGTTAGGGGGTGTTCCAGGAGGACCCAGGCTGTGAATAGATACATTGGGATTCAGGAACAAGAGGAGACATCCAGGGGGCCAGCTTAACCTAACAGGTTAAGCCTCTGCCTGGGATACTGCTGTCCCGTTTGGGCACCAGTTCATGTCCCTGCTGTTCCCCTATGATCCAGCTCCCTGCTAATGACCAGGGAAGGTAGCAGAGGAGGCCCAAGTGCTTGGGGCATCTGCCACTCCCATGGGAGACCCAGATGAGGCTCCTGGCTCTTAGCTTTGACTTGGCCAGCCCTGACCATTACAACCATTTGAGGAGGGAAACAGTAGAAGGAAGACCTGTGTGTGTGTGTGTGTGTGTGTGTGCCTCCTTCTCTGTAGCTTTGACTTTGACTTGTAAATAAATAAAATCTTTATTTAAAAAAAAATGAATGAACATGTCCAGGAATTGGGCATACAAGTCGCTTCTCTCTTCACTCTGCCTAATAACCCAGTGTGGGAATTTGTTTCCCATTCCTGTAAATCAAGCCCGGTCGGGTTGGAGGTCCTGTGCCCAGGAAGGAAAGCTTGCACTCAGGAATATTGACATCCTTCCACCCAAATGGAAAGTGAGGCCTCTCTGGCCACTTGGATCTTCTCTTGCCGCTGAAACACCTCTCCCAGAGTGTGCTTGGGTTCGGAGTGGGTGAGTCTCTTTTCTGGGGGAATGAAGTTTTGCTGCCGCACAAATGGTGAGGAGGCAAGGAACTCTGTGTTTGCAACTCAAAGAGTTCAGGGGTCGCCTCTCAGAGCTCCCTTGATCCAGGTGGGCAGTGGAAACCTGAGAAGACAGTGAGGACCCAGTTCCTGCAGGCGTGGGTTCTTTGTCCAGATCAAGAAGATGCTAACAGGAGGTGAGAGAACATGGAATACAGAGCAGAAGAGGGCAGTACAACTTTGTGCATGCGGCCAGCTCTTACTTCCTGTCATTTGTTTCTGCCATCCTCTCCTTTTGAAATTGTACGAAGTACACCACAGCAGTAGGCTGACCTTGAGGTTTCAGACAGCTGTGACCTAACCGCCATCGCCCCATGATGCTAGGTAAATGACTGAAACCTCTGTGTTGAAGTTGAAAGCTTTTCTGGAGAAAAAACATACTCTATGTTGGGCAAAAAGATGAGCTAACGGGTGTGTCAGGTTATTTCCTGTTTGTCTCAGAAAATTCCCTTCCTGCTTTTCTCCATCCTGCTCTCTGCCCAGAAGGCTCATCAATAAGGAAATCATCAGTGGTCCCCTACCTAGAAGTGCTTTGATGGAATATAGGGAACCCAGTTAGACTTGGAATTCCAGGTAAAAGAGAAATGCAGTTTTCATATAAATGTTGCAAGTGTTTCACGAGACGTACCCATACCGGAAACGCAGCCGTTCTTTATCTGAACTTCGCAGTTATTCACGTGTTCTGCATTTGGAACTCAGTACATCTAGAAACTCTGCTCTCACCCTATCTGGTTTCTATCCAGGTTCCACTACTGGAGAGTGAAAGTGAGACTCCGAAAGATTGATGGGAAATTTTCGTGTCTTTCCCAAAATCTTGCCATCAGAGCATGCTTGAACCCCATTTCCGAAGTGGCTCACTTTCAGGAGCAATTATTCTAGCCAACATTTTCTTGTGTGCGTATCATAAGCTAGACATTGTTCTTAGCATGTTGCATATATTCCGCCTGTATCCCATACCAGGGTGCCTGGGTTTGAGTCCTGGCTCCACTTCTGATTCCAGCTTCTTGCTAATGTGCAGGTCATTCCAGCTTCCTGCTGAGGAGACAGCAGACGATGGCTCAAGTACTTGGGTCCCTGCTATCCTTGTGGCAGACCTAGATAGAGTCCTTGTCCCCTGGCTTCAGCCTAGCCCAGTCCTGGCTGTCACAAGCATTTGGGAAATGGATCACTGGATGGAAGATTTCTGTCTGTCTCATTCATTGTCTTTCAAATAAAGCGAAAACCAATAAGTTAAACATTTTAAGGAAAGGAAGTTAAAGTGGAGATAGCAATAGCTTTCTTTTCATATTATATGTTAATGCAGAAGGTTCCATTAATACAAGAATAGTTTTTGAAAAATGATTAAGAAGTAAGATTTATGAGATTATGTAAAATTTATATATATTTAATGAATGAAACAAAAAAAACAGCAACAAAAGCCACTACATGCCTGATATATACATTAGATATTTAGTTATAATTGCTGGATCAGTAAAAGGAGGGACAAATTTGAGATTTTCCTTTTAGCCACGAAGATTTATTTAAGTGAGAAACCCTACAGCGTCAGGAGGGGATTGCAAGAGAGGCAGACCCTCACACTTGAGATTTTAATGTTAAGAGGTGTCTTGTTTCTGCGGAGACATGTTACCAAGTAGATGTTGAATGTCCTTAACATACGAGCAGGTGTATTTCCGGTACTCCGATGCTTGAAATTTGCAAAAGTTTGAATGAGTCAGTTCATTCTCTCAAGTTTTCATTTCCTCACTTAAAAAAATAAGTCTTTTGAGGGGATGGGAGAGGGAGAGGAGGAGGGGGAGAAAGAGAGAGAGAGAGAGAGAGAGAGAGAGAGAGAGAGAGGATGAGTGAGTGAGCCAGAAATCAGGAACTCAATCCAGGCTTCCCACATGGATGGCAAGAATCTCACCGTTGGACCGTCACTGCTGCTGGTCTGGGTCTACAGCGGCAGGAGGCTGGAGTCAGAGCAAGTGGCCATCCTATGACCCAGATATTCGACATGGTACGAGGCCATCTTAACAGATAGGCTACACGCCTGTTCCTATGTCCTCATCCTTACAATTTAAGTCACCCCATGAGGATGTCAAAATGATTAAGTAATAAAAGTTCTTTTTATATCGTGACCAGTTTTACATGTGCTCTTTGTAAGGGAAGTGTGACCTAGCAGTGGAGTCGTGACTCTGAAGGAAGACATTTGAATGGGGTCAACACTGACAGCTTACCAGTTCCTGAGGGGGCTCAGGCACTCCACACAGATGGCTGGACCCATCTCCACAGCCAGGCAAGCAGTGGTGAAGCTGGGTGTTAGGCTCAGGCTCTCTGAAAATGTCCAGAGATCTTAAGCAATGCCACCTAATTTGAGGACTGCCTTGAGGGTCTTGATACTCTGACATGGGTGCTCTTTCACCCACTTTGACTCTGCAGCTGACTTGTCTCCCCAAATACCTTAAAAGGGAACTGGGACCTCACAAAGATACTGGAATCAGTAGCAAGCTTACATGAGTGTACTTTGGTAGGCAGGTGTTTTAAACCATAATGCAATAGGAAAAAACGGGCAGAAGAATTTGATAGCTCTGTGCAGAAAACCTGATTGCAAATTACAGGGCACCTAAAACTACGCTAGTCCCACCTGCACCTCCTGTCCTAATTCCTGGCTCAAGTCTGAGATCACTCTAGTGAGCACCACTGTGCAAAAATGGAGCACATCAAATGCAGCAGTGTTCCAAATTAGTCTTGAAGCTTGGAGCTGATAATGTAAATTGCCTTGGTAGGACCACCTAAAGGGAGCTTTCTTTGGAAAGCCTATTTTTAGCGCAGAGCCTGAGAGCAGCAAAGACCCAGCAGAAAGACTGCTTCTGCTTGACAAATGATGGAACGCACACACCCTGGAGGGGGCTTTCTTTTCCGGAGCTCCAGCTGCACGCCCATAAAGGGGCAGGTGGAGGCCAAGCGGTAAGGTGGACACCAGGAAAAGGCTGCACACTTTGGTCTCACACAGGCTTGAGGTTCCAATTTTTCTTAATTCAGAAGCAGCGATTTTCTCTCTTTTGTGGCATTGGGAAGGTGTGGGCAGCTTCTCGGGTGAAGTTCGTTCTGACACAGCAGACTTCCAGAGGCATTTATCTGCACAGCGGCTGTCCCTGTCTGAGCCTTAGGGAGTGGATCCCTTATCAGCAGGTGGGAGACCATTGCTTTCCTCTTGGAACAGTTGTGTTTCGGCAGCCCCTTGACCCCTCACGTTAGCACCCTTCTTCCTGCCCTCTCTTCTTCTAGAAGGAAAGGTGGGAGGGAAAACGAGAAGGAGGAAGGGTCATCAAGAAAGAGCGGTGAAGTGAAGATTACAGGCCACTCCTGCCTGGGCTACTAAAACCAACTTCCAGAGGTTTCCTTTCTCTCTTGACCTGCCCATTCTTCTCAAGACTGCCAAAGGGCCATTTCCAAGACAAATGGACTGTGAATCATTAGCGAGTCTAGGAGGTCCTCAGGGGAAGCACTCGTCTTTCTGTCTTTGGCTCTAGAACCATTCCTGGCACATAGTAGATGCTGAACAAATGTTTGCTTAGTTGGGATAGAACTGAAGCCTGTCATTCATCAATGTGCCTGAGAAATCTTCCTCCTAAGCCCCAGTGAAGGTCTGTGGGTGAGTCCTTGGACTCTCTCCCCAGGTTTTCACAGGCTACATGACCTCATGGTTAGACCATAAAACACTTTGATCTACAAGTGTTTCCCTGGAAAGGATTTAAACTGCCCAACAAGGCCTAAGACCAGTGGGAAGAAGCAAGTAGGCAACAGCTGGGTTGTGTGCAATAGCTTTGCATGTACCTGTGGGAGATGCTCTACTAAACAGCCCATTTTCCAGAGATGGGCCATAAAGGTTGTTCTTTGGAATGGCTGACATTAAACTTTTTATGACCAATGAAACAGCAGTTTGCATGGTTCAGTGTAACATTTACTAAAAAACCTCCTTGCCAGAGGATATAATGGGGAATAGTCACACTATTAATAGTCCCTGTCTTCATAGACTTTGCAAGTTTTGTATATATACGTGCACTGAACTTTGTGATCAAGTCAGGAGCTGTAGAAAAATACAAAGGAAAGGGAAGAGAAGGGAGCTTGTGACAGATTCTGCTGCTTTTTTTGGGCAAAATCTATATTCTCCTGTTCTTCCTGGGAATGCAGTTAACTGCATTTCCCAGTCTTCCTTGCCATCCGGCATGGCCATATACTGACTTGTAGCCGATGGCACATGAGATATGATGTGTGCCGGCTCCAGGTCTGGCCCGTGACTCTCCCAGCAGCTCCCCTCCACACTCTTTTCCTGGTTCAGCTGACTGGGGTGCAGCTAATCACGATGGTCCTGAGCACTGCGTGCTGAAGACGTTGGAGGTCACATGGCCTGAGTCCTGAAATGATGCCATCTCAGACTGCCACCTGAGGGAGATACAAACCCTGTTGCATTTGAGCCATTTTTGTGTTGAACTCCACTTGTCACAGAAGCCAACTCTACCCTATATGGGGGACTGTGGGGAATGTTTTGTTAAGAGGGTCAGAAGAGGCTGTGGGTGGTGAGATTTGCACTGAGACCTAAAACATGACTTACAGCAATTTTTAACACTCTCAGCAGTAGCTGAAGAGAAAGGTTTGCAGGGAGGAGGGCCATATCTAAGAAGATGCTAAGCCCCATCCGAGGGACCAAAGGGAGGCTAGCAAGGTTGGGAAGCAGGTTATTTGATAGACGCTTGGAGAAAGCTGAGGCCAGGTCTGGATCTTTTTCCTGGGGGAAATAGGGGAATCTTTAAAGCCATTTTAGCAGAAGAATGACCAGATTACATAGAACTATTTGCAAGCATTTTGAGGGAACCTGCATGTTATATTTCCCCTGAAGTGCCTACGGTCTTAACACTTACCTTTGTACACATTTCTCCAACCCCGAGAATGACTGTGTTTGTGAATATTTAGCAGAGTTAAATTCCTTTTGCTCTCTGTATTAGCTTTTCATTACTATAACTAAAATACCAAACAGAAGCTAATTTACAGATGAAAAGGTTAATTTCACTCATGGTTCTGGAGAGTCACTGTCCAAAGCTGAGTGGCCCCATGGGTCTGGCATCTGCTGAGGGTGGAATGCATGCAAAGGAAGGGTGCATGGAAATTGAGGCAGCAGAGAGAGTGCGCATGCTTG